>NC_056733.1:815483011-815495511 GCF_019279795.1 Protopterus annectens
AAGTAAATAAATTACTCTCATAATTTCTGAAAATCACTGTCTGTTGTAAGTAAAGCTCAGTTTTTATAGATTGTTCTAAAACACTCAATGTGGTATGGTGCAGTGAATAGGAATTAGATTTAGGAAATTTAAACCTTTGTGCCTCATTTGAAGCATCTTTACCACTGCTGTTAATCCAAAAATGTAAGACTCAGATTTCTAAAAAAAAACTTAATATCATTTATTAAAATGGGTAATGAAACATAAAAGGAATGAATAAAAGTTAAGCCTTTTTCAACAATGATTCAGTTGTAGCATCAGTCTCAGCTAAAGACAAAATAACCAAATTATTCTCATTCAAGGTTTGTCCATCATTACCTTGAATTGATGTAGAACCACAGTATCTGTACTTGGACCTGGAATGTTTTTTTCCCTCTTATGAGGTCAGTTTTTTAGACTTTAGGGAAACCTCACATAGTTCCAAGTCTGTATCCGTATTACAACTAGCATAGGAGTCGGAGGTTATATCCGGGACTCCATTATAAACCTGGAGTTGTTTTACAAAGATCTCTTGCATTTATCATATCCTTTGCCACTGTTATTGGTTTCTTCCCCATAAATACTTAAAGCATACAGATCTTTTAAATGTATTTTATTAAAAGCAAAATTATTTTCATAGTCATTTAAGTCATGTTTACATTTTCACAACATCCTGTTTTCCATTTCTGTGTCTAAAGCTTTCATTATCCTAAATTAATCAGAGTTCAGTCATTCAAAATAAAGGATGATATTTTGAAACTTGGAAATTAATTCCATATTACCCTTAACATTATTCAAAATGTTTAGATGCTGCTCACAGTGCATTATTAAACAGTCAGTAAATAATGAGGAGGCTAACTTCTAAGTGCATCTCCACTGGAACATGAATGCCAAATCATCTATTCTAACCCCCAGTTCAAGGAAACATCACAGGCCATTCAGTACCATGTTATGTGCAGTGTATGCTTTCAAAGGTTTCAAGCATCCAGTGAAGGAATGTAGTTTCTTTAGAGTTTTATAGATCCTGAAATCACATGCAAATTGAACATTCATCATTAGCTGCCATACTTCTGCAAGGAAACATGTCCTGTGATTGATATAAAGTTATTCCACCCTGTGTGTGGAAAACATGAAGTGTATTTACCATGGATGAGTCCTTCCAGCAATGAATTAAAATCCACTGGAGTGGCTATTATACAACTTCAGGAAAATCAGCGTTCTTTCAAAATACCAGACCAAATTATACATTTGATCGAAAACCAGTATTCAAGGCATAATACTGGGATTTGTCCCCCTCCTCAATATCGTGTGACCCTGGAGTTGATATATATAGTCAGGGGGGTGTGAGGGGCACAGCCCCCCCCACCTATTTTCATTTAAAATGTGCACTTTTTGTTTTCTTTTCTTCTTTTAAATGAAAATAGGTGGGGGGCTTTGCTTCTCATACCTCCCAATGTGGGGGGCTGTGCCCCCCACACCCTCTGACTATATATATATCAACTCTAGAGTCACACGATATTGGGGAGGGGGACAAATCACAGTATTATGCCTTGAATACTGGTTTTTGATCAAATGAGACTTCGACGAAATGAGTTTCTATCAAATGGTCTGTTGATCAAATAAAGGAGATCCATATACACATATACATATATGGTTGTACCATACATAATTGAAAACACCCAATGCTGATTGTGAAAACATCAACCTCATAATGTCAAAAACACCAATATCAACATGCCAGTACATATGCACCAAGAAATAGCCCTGGCACATGCAAGATCTTAATTTCAGAAACATAATAAAACATAATTTGTTGGTTGCACCCCCACACCCCATTGAGCATTTTATATATATATATATATATATATATACTACCTCTGGAATTTAACAAAAACTCAGTAAGGGCATATTTCCCAGTCCCAGGAATTATGCAGTCTTGTACACATTTCACCATCTGCTTAGCCAACCAATGAGATAAACTAAGCAACTGTTGATCACACACACATATTTGACAAAATCAAGACCCCTCATATATAGCTATATTTATCTATCTCTAGATATAGATATAGATATAGATACAGATATAGATGTATGTGTGTGTGTGTGTGTGTGTGTGTGTGTGTGTGTGTGTGTGTGTGTGTGTATATATATATATATATATATATATAGAGAGAGAGAGAGAGGGAGAGAGAAACACACACACACCACACACACACACACACACACACACACACACACACACACACACACACACGCACACACACACGCACCCATACAAACATAGTAATAAATATCAAGGTATATTGTCATAAAGAATCAAATGAATAAATAAATACAATCAAGGGAATGACATCTAGTGGTTAAATGGTAGAAAGGCAGTTAATACATTACAGAATTTTATTTAAACCACACACGTGTAAAGCATGCAATTTAATAATCAAAAAGTTCTCTTTTTATGTGAATAATGCAAATTATCATATTTATTAGGTGACAAATAAACAACCCTGTTAATTCCAGTATAACTAAAACTGTTCCTGAATGTTTTAACTTATTTTTAAAAAGTGCACTATTTTCCCTAGAACAATGAAGATCACTTGAATGTAAAGCGATACAGTGTTTGAACAGACAAGATGTTTCACCCACATAAAAAGCACCACATGCACAAAGTGCTAAATAATTAACCCACTTGTAATCGAGTCATTAATATAATAAATGTAATGTGTATTCTTGTGAAAAATGTCCGTCTCTTACAAATATCGACATGTCTTCCATGGAGTGCAATTCTAAGTTTTTCACCTATTCAAATTTGTGACTATTTTTATTTGTATGGATTTATAAAACTTGCCAGATACTGCTCAATATCCCTACTCTTACTGTACATAAAGTGACAGATATCTGGAACTAAATTATGAAAAACTGTGACAGGTCTAAGAATCAAGTAAAATCTATCACATATCTGGATGGTGTTAAAGGAATTATTTTCAAAGGTTGCAATAAATCTCACCTGTTGAGTGTTACTTGGCTGATTGTGTTCATAGGATCATAGGAAGTTACTAGGCTATTGGCCATGAGGCCTTTACAAGACTAGCCAAGAATTTAGCCCATGTTCTGACAAGTAAGCACCTGATGCCCCTGTCCAGCAGGGACATAGGTGGAATCCCAGGATGTATTTTCTGTTCCCCATCCAGTTATCAAGGTTGCATTTAAAAAGGGTTAATGAGATACTCTGCTTGATGTTGAGAGGGAGTCTATTCCACAAAGGGGGAGTCTCTGGGACACAAATCTGTCCCGCCAGCAAGTCCTACTGATGTCACAGACAAGGTTGAGGTCACAAGTGCAAGTTACTCGACTGGAGCTTGAGTTGTGGCTATGTAGCAGTCCCATCAAAATGGGCTCTGAGATTGCTTTGTATGCCAGACAGAGGTAACTTCTGAGGTGTCTGTATGAGACTGAGTAGAGGGACAAGGGACAGTGCCTTTAGCCTATCTGTGCAGGGTAGATGTTCGAGGCCCTGGATTCTCTGGGTGAGGAACCTCTGTGGTCTCTCCAGCTGCTGCATGTGCTTTGTGAGGTACATACTGAAAGCAGCATTGTACTCAATAATTGGCCTTATAAGGGAAGAATACAGGGATGTTATGACCTCCTTGTCCCTGGATGAGATACCCTTTCTAATAAGGTTGGCCATGTAGAAAATTTTCCGTACAATGGAGAAAATATGGTGGTTAAAAGTCAGTTTGCTATTAACTTGGGTGGCCAAGTCCCCCACAACTGATTGCATGCTTAAGACCTTGTTATTAACATGATAATTTGTGAGGACATCACTGTCCCCAAAGGGTAAGTTGATGGATTTTTTGGCATTCAGTTTGAGGCCATATTTCTGGCACCATTCATTTGTTTGTGTGAGGCCTTCTAGGAAGATGTCCACATCACTAGGGGATCTGATGACAGCACCCAGCTTGCAGTATTCTGCAAACATGGTCAGCCATAGCCCACTGGTTTTGGCCTGTGCTTCAGAAAAGTATATCCCAAACAACAGAGGCCCCAAGATGAATCCCTGGGGTTCACCACTCATTACTGGTCTACTGCTTGAGATGGCTTTCCCTGTTTTGACTAGGTGGGTACTATCAGTGAACCAGTTTGCTACCCATCAGGTAACATACGGACTGATGCCTAGTTGAGAGAGTTTATCTAGTATGCCTGAGTTGGGAATAGTATCGAAGGCTTTGGCCAGGTCAAGGAAGGTGGTGTGCACCATCTTAGCCTCATCCATGGCTTTGGTGACTGTCTCAAAGATGTTGACCAGATTTAACAGACATGACTTCTCCTTGATGAAACCAAACTCTGTGGGATCAACTGTTTGGAGGTTGTCAATGCCCTTGTTAATGAGGTCCATAATAATCTGCTCCATGGCCTTGCAGATCAGGCTAGTTGGGCTGATGGCTCTATAATTTCCTAGATCAGTGGATGCTCCACCTTTGTGCAAAGGGCTAACAGTGGCTGTCTTCCACTCGGCTGGGATGAAGCCGATACTCAGGCTTTGGTTGAATAAGGTGTCTAATGGTGCTGCAAGTTCCTTCCTGAGTTCATGTAGGATGCAGCCTGGGATGTTATCAGGTCCCATGGAGGCTGCATTTTTTTGCCTTGAGAGGGCAGTGATGACTTGTTCCCAAGAGAAAAGGGGAGGGTGCAGGTGCTAGGGATGTCCTGATTTACTGATGGGGGGGCATAGGGATGAAGTTTTCACTAAATCTGTCTGCCAGCAGGTTGGCTATATCTACGGAGTTTGTGTATACCACATTCACAAACTCCGTAGATATAGCCAACCTGCTGGCAGACAGATTCAGTAAAAAACAGGAAAAAATTGCTGTCTTTGACCACCAGTTCTGAGCAGATCTGAGTGCTTCCTTTGAGATTGCAGACATATGTGAAGAAGGCCTTATGATTGTCTTTAGTAGATGTGGCCAGTTTGGACTCGAAGTTTGCTTTGGAGGATTTCACTAGTGCTTTTATTTGCTTGTTCAGGCAAAGGAAAGATTGCTTTGAATTGTACATCTGCTCCTTCTTGGTCATGGACAGCAATTTTTTCCTGTTATTATAGAGTTTATTTATTGCAGATGTCCACCAGACAGGTTTATTCTTCCTTGAGGAGAAGGATTTTGTCCTGTCAGGTATTCCTAATTCCAGACAGCTATATAAATGCTCGTATTGTATTTTGATATAGGTTTGGACATATATGCCAGCTCCTATGGAGGGGAAGGGGGCTGTGAAGCTGTTTATACCTTTCCTCAGGAGGTTGTAATCAGCTTTGGAGAAGTTTTTTTTGTTTGACCCTAGCTGGGGGGAGGGGGGGGTCAGGGTGATGGTGACTTTGAAAGTGACCGCTTTGTAGTCGGATCTTACCAGGAAGAATGACACTGTAGGGATGCTGCAGTGGTTACTCATGCTGGTTAATAACAAGTCCAAGATATTTTTGCCTCATGGGGGTGTTAACCAGCTGTTCCAAGGCATTTGCATTGACAAAATCAAGGAATTTCTGGGCATCTGTGCTTTGGAATGAGTAGTTCTTCCAATCTATGGTTGGATAGTTAACTTCACCCAGGATCAAGGTAAAGGGTTGAAACTTGACAGATTCAAAGAGGTCCAGATAGGTGGAGTGGGCATCTTGATTCAAAGTTGGGGGCCTGTAGCTAGCTATGATTTGAATATGGATCTTGACAATGGTTAACTGCACCTGGAGTGTCTCCTGTGTGTCGTACTGTTTGAACAGCCTGGTAGTGTGTGTGTATTTTATATGGATCTAGGACTATTGAACGAAAGTTCAATAGTCTGAATCCACAATCACAGAACACACCTTAAGGAAAGCATTTTCACAGAAAAAGAGCTTTCGTTAAAGTGTGTTAAAAAAAAAAAAAAACACTAAATCTACTTTTATGCAGGGGCCTCCTGTGTATCATACTGTTTGAACAGCCTGGAGGTGTGTGTATCTTTTAGATGGATCTAGGGCTATTGAACGAAAGTTCAATAGTCCGAATCCATAATCACGAATACACTTTAATGAAAGCGCTTTCACTGAAAAAGCACTTTCGTTAAAGTGTGTTAAAAAAAAACACTAAATCTACTTTTATGTAGGGGCCCCCACACCCCCTACTTTAATATTCTCACTCCGAGATCGCACTACAGTGAGGAAAAGGGAATATTCCCTTATCTGCACAGTAGTACGATCTCCGCAACAGGCATACTTACGCAAAAGTGCTTCTTCGGTGAAAAGCACTTTTGCTAAGTATGCCCGGCCGATAGTGATTCGGTGATGTTATCGTTTGGGGTATTGATACAGATCTCCTTTTATATATATTGCAACTCCACCTCGTTTTGCTTTGCTGCACACAGTTTGGTGTCTGAATGTATGATAAGATGTTCATTTGTATTATACGTCAAAAGGCTACCACTGTCGATTGTTTAAGCCCTGGGGGAGCCTCGTATAAAGTTTCAGTTGTACCGCCACTAAGAATTCTATTAGTCAGATTTTCACCTTGTACCACTACATTCAGTTCTTTATTAAAAATCATTTTTATTCTTCTTATTCTCAAAAACTGAAAATAAAGTATTGCTGGCCAAAAATCTAGGATGACAAAAGAAGTCTTAGTATTAGTTTGTATTATGTGGGCATATATATAAATACTATACAAACACACACACACACACACACACACACACATATATATATATATATATATATATATATATATATATATATATATATATATAGATGCACTCCATATAATTAAATGTTCATAATAGTGAAAGTTTTTGCTTCCAGCAGAAGTGATCAAAAGTCATTTGATTGCTTCTACCGGCATTACTTTGCAGGAGGTTATGGAACATCTCAGGGTGAGAATTTGCACTTTCCCCTGCTGTTGTGTGATCTCAGAGTTAGCAGATAAAATTAACAGGGGATTTGAGATTACAAAAAATATGATTTTTTTTTTGTTGTTGTTTTGAATTTTGATCCATTTAGCTTGACGTTTTGCTGTACAATGTTTTCATACTTCAGTATTTCAAAGTACATTCATAGACACATACACACACACAGACACACACTTATATATATATATATATATATATATATATATATATATATATATATATATATATGAATCTACTTTTTTTTGTCAGAATATCATTACTTTGATGCCCACTTCAGCGAAAGTGCATTTCAACAAAAGTGCACTTTCACTGAAGTCTAGTCGCCGGATCGGCTGACTAAAAAAAAACCTTGCACCTCCCACCCCCCACCCCTACTTAAATATACCAACTTCGAGATCCCACTACAGTGAGGAAAAGAGAATATTCCCATTCCATGCTGTATTGTGATCTCCATACTCAGTTTTCGAAGTTTCAGTACTTCATACAAGTGGTCTCGCACAAGTGGATTTCGAAGTACTGAAACTTCGACCAACCGAAGTAGACCAATATATATATATGTCTATGTATGTATATATATATATATATATATATATATATATATATATATATATAAATATATATATATATTTCACATTTGTTAGTCCAACTGGGTTTGCAATCAAACCCATTTTCAGTGGAGACCCGAAAGGAAAAACCCCAGCAATCATAAGTAAAGATAGTTGACAATATACAAATATTAAATAACAATCACAATACAAAATAATTGTAAAAAGAAAAGGTTATTAACTATTTGCATTGCATTGATAGTAAGCAACCCATTTTGAGTGGAGACCCAACAGGGAAGAGCCCCAGCAAACATAAGCAAAGATAAACATACAGGACAAATACTAATAAAAATAACAAAAAACAAAAGAAAAAATTATGAACATTAAGGGTTGCACTAATAGCAGTAGTCTAAATTTACTACATATAAGAGTAAAAACAAAAGATAATGGTTGTTCAAAAGAAGGAAAATGTGCAGACATTGATAGGAAGTGGGGGGAAAAAAGATAAATAGTGTGGCGAATGGTAGGGGGGAGAGAAAGGAGGGGGCTATAGTAGGACAATACAAGTAGAGCTGAGGGTTTTGGAGGTTAGTTTAAGCAGAAGTTACTAACAGAGAAAGAAAGTTAGTAGGTGCAACAGGTTATACAGTAGGACAGACTAAGACTACGTGTGGTCAAGGCAACAGCATAATTTCAAGTTTAGTAGGTGGGATTTAAGCTCCTTTTTAAAACAGGGAAATGAAAGGTTGGATCTAATATGGAGAGGGAGTTTGTTCCAATTTAGTAAGTCAGAGTGTTTGTAAAGTAGTTTGTCAATATTCCTTTTGGGTTTATAAACTGAGAGAAGATGCTGATCAGCACTCCGGAGAGGCCGGGGGGGGAGTAGGGAGTAACATGGGAGGTGAGAACAGGGCAGGCAGAGGGGTTGTTGAGTATGGAAAAGGTAGTGTGGAGTTGTGATTGTAGGAGAAGGTGCAGGAATTCCAACCACTGAACTTTGTTTAGTGAGAGGCAGTGATGTGAACAGAGTGGTTGGTTTAGAATAAATCTGACAATTTTGTTGTATCTTTGTTCCAGTTTCTGCATTAAGGTAGTTTGGATATTGGTAAGGATGGAGGAAGCATATAGAAGACTAGGTAAGAAAAATGCCTGCACAAGAGTGCGTTTAGTGGCAGTAGTCAGGAATTTTTTGTTCCTATAAAGTAGCCCAAGTTTTTGGTGGGTTTTTTTGAAGGCCTGTTGTATGTACAAGTCAAATTTTAGTCGGTCATCAATTATTACCCCAAGGAGTTTGGTGTGTGAGGCAGGGGAGATAGTGGTGCCATCTAGGGAGGAAAGAGAAAAGTTGGATTTAAGGTGACAGAGGTAGGAAGAGAAGGAGTTGAGTTTTCTTTGAGTTAAAGATTAGGTGATTATCTGAGCCATTTTTTCAACTGAGATAAGAAATTCTGTGTTAGTGTGTGTAGTTCAGAGATAGTATTGAGATAGATAAGAGAGTAGAGTCATCTGTGTATTGTATTACAGATGAGAGACTACAGGATGAATGTAGGTTGTTGGTAAAAATGTTAAAAAAGAGTGGTTCAGGTATGGAGCCTTGGGGTACTCCTGTTTGAACAGCAAGGAAGGGTGAGAAAGCCTGCTGCCATCTAATAGCTTTTCTGCCAGTAACTTAGGATTGGAACCAGCCAAGAGTAGAAAGACAGGGATTTATGTCTGAGAGTTTTTTAACAAGGATGGGATGAGACATAGTGTAGAAGGCTTTAGAGAGATCAAGGAATAGCCAGGAGACTAGGAGGTTGTTGTCCCTAGCTTCTGAAACCTTTTGAGTAAAGGATAGTAAGGCAGTCGAGGTACTGCATTTAGGGTAGAAATCATGTTGCGAGGGGGGTGAGGAGATTTTTTGTGAATGAGCTAGGACAGTAGTTGAGTATGTATACATTTTATATGGATCTAGGACTTTTGATCGAAAGATCAAAAGTCCAAATCCATTATCACCGAACATACTTTACCGAAAGCACTTTCACTGAAAAAGCGCTTACAGTAAAGTATGTAAAAAAAAAACAAACAAAAAAAAAATTAAACCTACTTTTATGCACCCCCCATGTGGAGGCTGCATCCCCCACACCCCCTCCCACTTTAATATTCTCACTCTGAGGTCGCACTACAGTGGGAAAAAGGGAATTTTCCCTTATCCACACCATAGTGCGACCGGCACAATGAGCATACTTATCCGAAAGTGCTGCTTCGGTGAACAGCACTTTCGGTTAAGTATGCTCAGTGATTTCTGCTTTGGTGGAAAATGCATTCGGGGATCTGTATGGATTATATATATATATATATATAGACACACACACACACACACACACATACACAGAGGTGATTTATTAATGCACCAAAGACCACAGTCTCATAAAGTAAATACAGTTTAGTTGTAAAACAAAATATAAGTCAGTGCTTCAAACTTTTCTCAGGCATCAAGGAAAATGTGATAACCCAAAAAAATCATACAAAGTACCCACTTTCTTTGAAAGTTCCAGTGTCCCATAAGCAAATGGACATAGTCTAGGTGGGAATTAATTTTTACAGCAAACAGGTGCTTCCAGGTAAAGTATCTTCTCTCTGGGCTCCTTTGTAGGAAGATAATGCACAGTGATTCTTTCTATTGCAGTACACTACCTAGAAGCAATGTTCTGAGTCCACTGAAGAGGACAATCCTGTTTATTACCCATTACTTAATGACCCAACTGGCATAATGAACTGTATCATGCAAGAATCCTCTCTGCCTAATACATAATGGCATCTACCCATTTAATACAACAGTTCTATTTACAGCAATCTGTCACAATATTTACATGATTTTAAAACCAACAGTTCTGTATACATTTGTTCGCAATACTTATAGCATTTTGAAACACCATTCTGGCAAGAAAGACCACACTGTCTTACAGTATATATCAGAGGTGTAGCTAGGTCAGGGTGAAGGAGCAACCAGTCTGAGGATAAGATGTCAGGGAGTGCGATCAGCAGATGCTAATCAGGTGGTAGTGCAGTACCTGTATTCAGAAATGAATACTGCACTTATAGTCAGGGTGGAAGTGCTACATATCTGGTATTTAGACTGTAGCAAGACACTTGTTATATTAGTAGAAAATGGTTCAGTACATTTACAAAGAACTTTTGGGGCCCTCAACTTGGAGGAGAGGACCTCTTTGTTTTTTGTTTTTTTTATACTCAAAATTTGAGTTCAAAGGGGCCATAGATCCTGCCCAGAGTACCACAACACCTAGATTCAGCTGTAATATATGGTCGTTATGTGTGTTTTTGAATGTTTGTTAATGCATTGGAGGGGTGCTTCATGTTTACAGTATTGTAAAATTGATGGGATTGCAGGTTGCATTTCCAAAGCACAAAGTTGTCTTCCCTGATAGCGTACCTATGTTAACTGTGATGCAATACATTTTATGTACACATCTTTTGCATCTAGTATAGCTGAGTCTGAAGTACCTTAGTGGTACAGTTATAATTCAGGCCTATATGTATGCTGAAGCATATCACTAATGTTTTACCTATACTTAGCAGTTATTTCTGAAATACGAGTTGGTTGTTTCCGTCTTCCTCTGCAGTGTGGATCACATCTCACAGTCTTACCCCTTTAATTCTTCTGATTCTAGTCTAATGTATCAGAGGATTTAATATGGGAGTTCAGAACAGTATGATGTACACAAGATAGAGTCACAACCACTGCCTATGCAAGCAGAGAGTAAGTTAACTTTCCTAGTAGTGATGCATTTTCTTCTAATTCCCCTACACAGTTTGTATTACCTTCTCACACTGACTGGTCATTGTCTTACTACCTTCTCCCATGGACTGCCATCTTTAACTCATTTGATATCACTGTCCTCGGTTTCTTTCTGCTGCTCATCCTCTCTGTATAACCCTTCTCTTTGCTTTCTCTTATCTATGTGTATTACTTTACAACTGCAAATTACTTTTAAATAAATCTATTTTAAGTGCAACACTGCTAACTGCACCAGTGTATGTGCACAGAAACTTTAAGGCAGTGATAAGAAATAGTATGCAAAAAAGACATGATCTAATCTGCCTTTTAAATCGGCCTCTAGCTTCTAGCCTGCCATCAGTGGAGACACTAACAATATGTTTCCAAAGCAGCTATTGTACTTTGTGTTTGAATTAACCTCTATGCAGTGCTCTTTACCATGGTGTCTACTGAATATATACAGAGAAGGCAGATGTTACTTTTTTTATATACTACATAGCATCAAATATGAATTTGCCAAACTGAAACCCCGATTCAGGTCATTCATTCACTAAATTTTATGGCTTTGATATTACTGTATTCTCCGTCTAGAAAAGCATTAGGGTAAAAAACATTTATAGCACTGAAAGGCATCAGATGCAAACTGACACTTTGTTTATTGCTTGGTTGTTTTCCCTTGCTGTGAGATTCTGAAAATCCACAATCAGAAATAAGCAGCCTATTTAAATGAGGAGCAGTGTGGGAGTCTGGCCTCAAGAGTCACAGTAGACTGCTTTTCATTTGGAGTGAAATTCATTGGATTCCGTATGTCAGTCAAAGTGTGTAATTTCATGAATATCTCTGTACAGTAATGAAGCTTGTTTTGAAAGAAGCCAGAGATGGTTCTCATTTTATGTCTACAGTAATGGGTTCCCTTCAAGTCTTTCTATAAGAACTGCATTTTTAGCTGATATGTACAACTTCCATGTCAACGTTTTTTGCTCTGTTAATCTAAACTATGACTTCCATGTCTCCTTCTATTCCTAGATCTCTGTCCTTCCCAGTTTCTTACAAACTCGTCAATTACTTAGTCTTAGTTGGCCTTGTCTATAGGGAAGTATTTTAAACCGCAGAAGCAATCATAATTACAACCAAACAGAAGAATCGTGAAATAGTTAAACCACAAAAAATTAAGCATAATGCTCCTTCACCCTGATTTTACAAAGAACGACAACAAATCTTTGCTTTGCTAAGTT
>NC_056733.1:815498011-815548011 GCF_019279795.1 Protopterus annectens
AGTTCAACAACACTGCTGCAGAGGTAAGAAAGTTATTAACCTCAAAGGCTACTATAGTATACTGTCCCAAAAGAGTCTGCAAACGGCAGTGCTGACATTGTTTTCTCTTCATGGCTACACTTCTGCAAAGGGCAAGTAGTCTACATTTCTAAGTGTGTACTGTTTTACATTCATCTCAACTGTCTTCTTAATCCCTTCTAAAACTGGCTACGTTTTATGCTTAATAATGACAATAATTAGCTTTATAGACTTATTTTACTTCGGAAAATGTATATTAATTCACATCATTTTTTCAGTCTGTGTCTCAAACTAGTAGTAATAGTGTAGGTGGATTGGACACTCCAAATTGGCACTAGGCGTTAGTGCGTGCATGTGTGTGCCTTCTGTGGAAGGTTGGGTACCAGGATGGCAACTTGACACCGTAAAACTCCTCTGCCAATCATGAGTGGACAGGTGATTCGCTGTGGCGACCCCTAACTGGGAAAAGCCGAAAGAAGAAGTAGTTTAAAACTGTCCATGTCTCTTACTTCTAGATTTGTCCCTAATTCTTTTGAGATTTATCCCTGATATATTGAAAACTATGCTGTTTTATTTTAATTTATTTATTTATTTGTTATTCTTGTTGGGGGGGGTGACAAGCGAGCACAGTCAAGTTAGGCATTTTTTGAAATTTTGACATACCGAGCCCAAAAGGCTCACCATCACTCCACTAGATGATACCTTTCTTAAGATAAAGTTTTATATGCATTTTGAATTAAGTTGTTTTAAGAAAAATATCTTTTATCAGTGATATTAACTGTTTCTAAAGGTAATTTTTGTCAAATGTACTAATACTTTAACTGTAATATTAAAAGTACATTTTAATAATCTTCTTTTTATAACTTACAGAGGACTGCACAGTAAATGAGACTCTATTCAAATACAATTAAAAATAAATAATAATAATAATAATAAATGTGATTATTGCTTATTTGTTAGTAAATAAAAAAGAGAGCTCAGAATCAGTTCTATTTTTTAAATAAATTGATATCTGACTAGGCAGCTACACTGGTTTCTCTGACTATGTGAATAACTGAGCAATAAAGCTTCAGCCTTAGTTTGGAGTCCTTTATAAGAAATGTAAAATGAGTCCCTTTTTACCTCCTCCATTCCCACACCCTAAACCCCCTCATGCCACATTTCAGAAAAGGTATCAGTTAATGCAATTAAATCAAGCTGCTGTTAGTCTGTTATGATATGTTTTGTGCAGGTTGGGGGAGGTACATGTCTGTCAATGAATTTGTTTGGTTAGCTTTTGGCTAAGACACTGTGCATGAACTCATGCTGGTTCTAGAATACACACTGCACACCATTATGTCACTCAGCAGGTGGATATGTCAAAAGTGGAAGGCAGCGCTAGTCTCCAGCTCTCCAATCGTGTGACTTTTCTTGAAACAGGGAAAGCAATGAAAACAGAGGTTGTATTATGTTGCATGATCTCAAGGGATGGGGTAGGGCTGGTTTTAAGTTACAGTTAAGTAAAGTCCTCCTAAACAAGAAAAAACAAATTCATTTGGATCTGGTTGTGGTAGGCTGAGTTGAGCATACAAGTTGTCCAAAGGAATATGCCACCCAATTGCTAGATAATGGTGGATTACCAGACTCCATTTATTTGAAATTCTTATCACTTTGATCACAGAGCCTCATCTCGTTCTTTCTCCCCTCTGGACAAAAGAACATTCGTCAACTGTGGTTAACAGACTGCATGTATTTTTTATTCCTTTAAATATGGATACTCTTCAGACTACTTAATGGACAATGCAGACACTGTGGATGTTGTTACCAGCCTCTATGAGAGTATTAGTATGATCCGTTTAAAATGCAAGTATTACCATGTGGTATACAATAACTAGTAACTCAGCATTACCAAATTTAAAAGGTTGCAGTCCATAAGTGTGAATGCTCAAAATAGCACTCTTTTTTTGTTGGCATTTTTGGCTGCCTGCTGCTGTGTGTGCGCGCGAGATCATGGTACACTGAGGACTGGGAATTTGCCCTTTGCCTTCTGCTGCATGATCTCAGAGTTGATAAATAATTAGGAGGAGCTGTGGGAATGCAACAAAATAGTGGGTTTTTTTCATTACTTTGTGATTTGTTCTAAAAAGATGGATCTTTTTTTGTTCAATCATTTAAGCATTTACTTTTTCACTACATAATCATTTAAAGACATATTCCTCCAGGCTGTTATAAAATACCTCTATTTTACACACATTCTGTGAGGTAATATATATTACTTACAGTAATTTTAAAATTGTCATTAACTTTATATTAAGCATGTTATGGACTCCTTACATCAAACAATACTCTTCTGTTGACTTCAGTGAATGTACTTATAAGGGCACTTTCATAAATACTATGCACAGCAGAAGGGGGTCAGTACAGCACAGAATGTCATGCCAATCTCTTGCATGATTCGCAGTCAAAGAAACAATGTATAAGTTCTTTTACACAACCTAACCCCACTCTGCAGTCATATTACTCCATGTATGGGGAACTTAGGTAAATGAGCCCCCTACCTGATCATATGAGATTTACAAACACAACTGTCTGCATGTGTACTGGTCCAATGATGAAAAGCACAGGATTCCTATTATATACAGTCAGGTGCATTGCTCATCAACAGTGCCCCCCTTCTCTGATGATATATCATCATCATTATCATCATCAACCTCATTTTTCCTATTTTCTACAGGGGTTGGGGTGTCGTTTCATTTGTCATGATCTTTCCCTATTCAATACCACTCTCCTACCTTCTTCAGCTCTCATGCCTCATTGTCACAGATATTCTCTCACACAATCCAGCCACCTCTTTGCTGGATGCCCTTGTTTCCTCTTGCTTTCTTCCTGTCTGTCCCAAATCTTCTTCACCAGATTGTCTTTTGCTTTGCTGTGCAGGTGCTTGAACCACCATAATCTGTTCTCTTTGACCTTTTGTGTAATTGCAGCTACTTTGGCTTCTACCCTTATGTTCTCATTTCTTTGTATGTGCCATGGTGTGCATCCTACCACCCATCTCAGGCACTTCATCTCCATCACCTTTAGCTTCTGTAGCTGCTCTGCCATTACAGCCCAGGTTTCTTTACCATGCAGTACTACTGGTCGTACCACTGTTTGTGCATCTTACTTTTCAGCTTCTTTAGCATTCTTCTGTCATACAGTACCCCTGATTCTCTGTGATAGTTGGCTGTAGCCCCACTGATTCTAGCTTTAATGTCTTCATTCAGATTTCCCTCCTCCTCAACCACCTCTCTCAGATACTTGAACTGTTAACCTGTTCTGTTCTTTACCTTCTATCTCAATTTTCAGCTTCTTCATTTGCTGCCATTACAGCTGTCTTATCTGTACTCAGTTTCATCCCATGTGCCATCACTTTTCATTCAATTCTCCTATCTTTTGCTGAAGTTCTTGCTCAGAGTCTGCTTGTAATGCCACATTGTCTGCATACTACAAATTTATTGACCTGTTCCATCCAACCTGCTTGTTATGATAGCTCATCACCAGCATGAACAGCAGTGGGCTCAGAGCTAAACCCTGATGCACGCCCACTCCCACTGGGAACCCCTCTGTAAGACCAAACACTTTTTGCACTTGAGTCACTGGGTCCTTGTACATAGCTTTCACTAATTCTACAAATAATTCTGGGACTCTGAACCACCCCAGGACTGCCCAAATCAGCTCTCTTGAGACCTTGCCATATTCTTTCTCCAAATCTAATAATGCTCAGTTGGACACTTTCCTCATTTCTAGCTTCTGCTCAAATATCTCTCTCACTGCAAACATCAGGTTGGTTGTGCTGCAGCCTGATCTAAATCTGAGCTGCTCATTTCCCATCTTACTTTCTGCTACTCTGTGTATTCATTTATTGATCACCCTCTCCAGAACTTTCACACAGTGTGATAGGAATTTGATACTTCTATACTGCCTACAGTTGTGAATGTCCCCTTTGTTCTTGAATACAAGCACTAGTATGCTTATTCTCCAATCATCTGGGATATGCCTTTCTCTCCATACTGCTATGAGTACCCTCAGCAGCCATTTTTCCCATATCTCACCCAAAATCTTGATCATATCTGCTGTGACCTCATCTGAGCCTGCCGCTTTCCCTGACTTAATTTTCCTTAATGCTTGTGAAGAAATTAGACACTGTTATTTGTGCTAGCATGAATGGCAGAAGTTTTTGTACAAAAATTCAGATTATCCTCTGTATTATATGCCAGCGTGACTACCTATGATATGTTAAATAGGTTCTTACATGCTGACTTATAATCTGTTTGTACAGAATGTTTTAAAGACTTGAACAGTGTTGTTTTAAATTTCTAACTGTGCATGTTTTCAAAGAACAATTCTAATAGCAAACTGTCACAGATTCAGCTGATATGCAGATGATGCCATTGGAATGTTGACAGTTGCTATGTGTTACTGTCATATGCTGAAAGACAGGAAGGAACTTTTAGAAAACAGCTGTTGATTGATTTTCAAAATATGAAATGAAAATTAGATCTGGAATAGTTGTGACAGTTAAGCTAGTCTATAAAAGAGCCTGCTGAAGACAGTTGTCAGTTACAGTTGTCAGCTGACCTGTGCAGTGGATACCCAAAAGGACTCACCAAAAACTGTAAGCCTGCCTTTGCTATGTTGTAGTAATTTAATTTAGATCAGGAACAGTGTTCTTTAGTCAGATAGGAAAATTATAAGTAATCATTTAGATCAGTTAGAGTTTTTCTAAATGTAGGATTTCTATCCTTCAGTATTGATTTAATTTTCCTGGTGATTGAGCTCTGTTTATTTATTGGAAATTAAAGTTTTATATTTTTAATCATTCTGCTCAATATTAAATAATTTTATTAACTTACATTGTGGCTGGTCAATCAGTATTTTTCTTATTTGAGAAGACTTATACTTGCTTTGATAATTCTCAGAGCCACTCCGAAAGCCTTGCTGCTTAGGTCATTTGCTACTGTTTGTTTTAATATTTAATTTTCATAATTGGACACCCCTTTAGAAGGGCATAAAAACACTCTGATTGGTGCCAGCATTACTGTATTATTTTGGGGAAGGGATACAGCTTTAAATTTGTGTCAGGCCTCGAAAGAAGTGTTTGGATGTGCAAGGTTTAATTTATGTGTGAGTGTATCAGAGATCTTAAGCTGGGACACATTGCTCTGAAGTGTGTAATAAGGAGGTACATTAGGGGTGGACAGAAGTATACAGTCCAGTCCCAGGCTATAGAGCATGTTCTTGTTCTGCTCTTAGGGGGAAATTATAAAATATTACTCCTGTTTAAGTGACAGACTCACATTGGAGTCAGTAGTGATGATTGAAGCTCCTTAGTTACTGACCCAGGATAGTGGGAGACATCAAATTAATGCTGGCAGTCCAATGGGGTATTATCTGGACATCACAGTGCTGTTCTTGCTTCTTCTAAGATGGGATTCTCCTCTATTCTCACCAAAGTCTGTGTCTGGGACAGTACAGCTTCTGTGGTGTTTTCTTCATTCAGAAGCTGCTGCAAGTTCTCCTTCCATCTGCCTTTGGTGTCCTGTGGACTGGTGAGCAGCTTGTTGCTGGCATCCCTTATGAAGAGTGTCTGACTATCTTCTTTATCTTCCTGTCTTTGCCTTGCAACCTGATAGAGTTTCTTTGTGCCATCCACTGAGTCCCTTTACAGAAATTGGTAGAGTGCCTCTGATGCCTTGTTCTTTGCTATTGCAACTCTTCTCTTAGCCTCTTTGTTAGACAACCAATATTTTTCCTTGCCTGCTCTGTCTTTTCTAGCTCCCACTTTTTGCTGCACTCTTTTCTTTTGATGACTTCCTGGACTTTTGTATTCGACCACCAGCTTTCCTTATGTACCTTATTTCATACCTGGCTCAATGAGATATCTGTTCCGTAGCCCTTAGAAATGCTGTTTTGAGGCACTGCCATTCTTCTTCAATTCCACCTGTTTCCTGTTCTTCTTTAGATGCTAGAACCCTTAGTAATTTCTTGAACTGTTGTGCTTTCTCTTCAGTGAGCTTCCAGGTCATCAGCCTGGTCTCTGTTGAATTTAGAACCTTCTCTGACCATTTTTTGCAGCTGATTGTGGCAACCAGTGGTTTATGCTGTGAGCTGATTGTTTCACTGATAATGACCTTCAATCACTGATTCTACCCCAGTGCAGGAAGTCTATCTGAGTTGCATATTGGGCACTTTTATATGTGATCTTGTGGCTGTCTCTGTTGCTGAACCATTTGTTGGCTACCATCAAGCCATTTGCTATACTTAAGTCTACAATAGTCTTTCCTTCATTAATCCCATGCTTGTATTGACCCAGGCAGTCCTTATATCCTGTTTTGTCTGTCGTGATATGTGCATTCAGGTCAGCCATCATCAACATCAGTTTCTGCATTATCTAGTAGGTCCTGCAACTGTTATCTCAAGCCAAGTGAATTTACTGCACTGCCATTCCATCTTGTCTTCTGGATGCTTAGGATGTCCAACCTCCTCCTTACCATCCACTTCCAAGCCTTAGCCTGTCTGTGAACCTATAATGAGCTTTTGCTCAACAGAATTATCCCAGGTAACCCAAACTGGGTAAGCCGACGAGTAGCTTATTGACTTAGGGCTGCTGGGCTTTATGAGAGCCACACACTGATCTAAAGGGAGCACATGCACCCCTCTCACTTTTAGCATGGAGTCCCTGGCATAGGTCAGAGTCGACCGGGTCCTCAACTCACTTATCACTGGCAAATAGCTATGTCCATTTGGCAACATTAGGCAACATGACCAAGTCAGCCATAATTTTACATTGTTGAGTGGACAGTCCTGCCAAAACATGCAGTCTGTGATCCATGTTCACCTATCCTGAGGATACTACACCACAGTAGATCCCATAGCAGTTGTTCTATACAATTCTTCCCCCTATAGAGCACCATTTGGAATCAGTGCTGATGCCCACAGCCAACATATTTTTCAGAGGTGGGATAAACTCCATAGAGATACAAGGATAACATGTAAACTCCAAACAGGTATTGGATGGAAGTCAAGATCAAAGCTTATCAAACCTTATAACTTCTGCATGGGAGGTGAAGATCTTAACCCTTAGCCCAGCTGGTCTGTTCCCTTTCCTGATGATACATCAATCAAAATATAGAGCTGAGCAGCATAGCAAAACTATAGCAACAAAAAAACTTTTTTACATGGCAAGAAAAACTTTACTGGCAACAGAGTTCTCAGTGGTCCAGGCATATCTACTTCCGTAACTGCAGCTTAACCTATGCACACAAAGTGACCCTACAGGATTGTTACCAATGCGACTTTGTAAACTACCAGCTCCCTTCAGTATCATAATATGTCAACAGACTTAGTTCTGTTATCATGTTTAATAAATGGCAATTCTTTATGAACTGCTGTTACACTTGATGGTAGAGAACAGAGCAGTGGGAAACTGATCATTAGTAAGCTGTATGTCTGATACAAATCTTAATAATCTGTTCCATCTTGGCCTGTGTTGTGCTTCAATGCCTGAAATGCAACATGTTGATAGAATGCTCTAACATCAAAGTGCATAGCATATATTGTATACTGTGTGTTCCTGTGTACCATGACAATCCTTTGTATACCATGTCAATCCTTTGTATGCCATGCAGCCCTTTGTATACCATATCAATCCTTTATATGCCATAACAATTCTTTATATGTTGGCATTCAGTACCATGGTCCATATCTAGGAGTCATTGTGCAAAACAGTACATAGCAACTAGAGAGTGCAAAATGCTTGTATACATATATGTACTACGTTATCAATTCTACAACCTGTCTTTAGGATTATTTATGGCTCTCAACTGTCCATATACCTGGCGTATTCAATCTTAATCCCATTAACTCCAATACCTAACTGGATTAAGACATCTATCTTGCTTTTTGTTTCTTGTTTTATTACAGCTTTGTTTGATGGTATAATTTGAGAATCCGGTCCCTGTTGCTCTTACAGTCGCAAACATATTTATTTTCATGCAAACATATTTGCTGAGACAATTCTGGTAGCTCTTTTTCCTTGAACTTTAACATATTTATATTGAATAAATGTATGTGATTCCTATTATACATGTCTCAGTCTTCCTCATCAGTAACACAAGATATTAATTTAGCTGCCTGACCAGTTATTTTAGCTTCAGCCTGCAATCTGTCCCAGTGTTTTTGTTTTGTTTATTTGTCTCTAGCCTACAATTTGTATGTTCTCCAACTTTACATTGACAACTAAGCTGGTGTGTGACTGATTTCCTGCAATGGAGTATTCCTATATTCCAAAAGATGAGACAACTATCTTCATTTAATTTGTTACTGCTCTTTCTCATGCCATTGTGCATTGTTTGCCTAGTTCCCTATATTTGTCTCTTCCCACTCTTTCACAAATCATCACAATTCCTGACTTTTGTATTGAGGACCATTATCAGATATGATATCAAGTATTCTTTTCCTCAGTAATATAGACTTTAATCACTCAATGATGCAATATTCATAACAAACTCAAGGTTCTTGACTTTTGTATTGAGGACCATTATCAGATATGATATCAAGTATTCTTTTCCTCAGTAATATAGACTTTAATCACTCAATGATGCAATATTCATAACAAATTCAAGGTTCTATTCTAAGCCCACTGCTGTTTATTATCTTCACTAATGATATACATCTTTATCCTTAAGGTCTACATTTCCTAAGTGTACAGATGACTCTTTTCTAAAATGCATCTACCCAGATCAACCAAAAAAAAATAATTAAACTGACACAATACTGTCCCAGTTGAACAAAAGCAGTGGCAGTGGCACAGCAGGTAGCATCTTGCTATCAGTATACAAATCTGTGGGTTCTATTCCCACACCAGGTAAATCAGTTTCTGACACTACAGTGTAGCATAAGGGAGGTGCTCCACTCTTAAATGTATGTCTTTTGGATGAGATGTTAAATTGAGTCCCCATCTGCTTGAGTTGGTGGTAGCTCTAGTGGATGTAAAAAATACTACTGCACCTATCAAAAATGGTAAGGGTCCTTTATTTATTATACATAAAAGAACTCTTATATACAATATATTTACATATTTGCAAAGATTTACAAGTACTGAAATATATAGATATACAAACGTATTTACACATATTCATAATTTTCCTTACAATCACACTAAATTTTCAGCCCTATTAGACCCTCGCTCCTTTTTCCATAACCGCCATCTGATTTTACTTAATATTGTTGCTAAAATCAATTTACCATTAAACATAATTTAGTTTATTATTTCATTCCATATAACCCATATGACATAAAATAACTATCTATTCTTTTAACATATGTTTTACTTCTATTCTTATAATATCAGTATTTAATCATATCCATGTTTATTTTATCCACTTCTTTTATATCTTAAAAAAAACCTTTACATAGTTTTCTCCATAATTTTTTTTACCCTTTTACATATCAGAAACACATGTTCTGCAGTTTCTTCTTGAGAATGTAAACATATTCTATTACTTTTTTTATATGACATATTTCCTTTTTCTGGTAATTTATCTAGTACCAGACTCCACAAAACATCTTGATATTCTACTTTCTGATTATACCATTTGCTTCTTATTTTTATAGCTTTAATTGTATCATCTGTTAGATTTTCACATGGTTTTATATAGTAATGCTTTATCATAACATTCTTACACCATACTTTTCTGTCTTTTTCTATATCATCAGTTTTTTATTTTCCACAAAAATATTTTCTCTTAGTAACTTTCTCCCTGGGATTCAATAAGATGTTTTTTCCATGCAG
The DNA here is from genome assembly GCF_019279795.1 of Protopterus annectens. Lineage (NCBI taxonomy): Eukaryota > Metazoa > Chordata > Ceratodontiformes > Protopteridae > Protopterus > Protopterus annectens. The sequence goes on from NC_056733.1 coordinate 815,507,844, forward strand.
GAATAGTGCAGCAGCTCTTGAATGGAGTATGGCCGCCATGCGATCCAGTAAACAAGGCTGGGAGCGTGCATGAGCCTGCTAGCACTATTCTTGCATGGACACCACTGAATTATGCTAATTACCTCATTTGCTGGTGAAAACCATGCAAATGAGGTGAATTAGCGATTCAGCAAGCAGGCAGGCATCCGTGGAAGAACAGTGTTAGTTACAGAAATGTAGTCAGTTACTAACGGAATGCATTTCTGCAAATAACAAAACGGAGGCATGACAGCTCCCAAAAAAGCATGTATTATAGTCCTTAGGCATGCCAATGGCCAAATATATGGCCATTGGCATGGAAAACTGCTTCATTTTTATAAAAATCAAAGTTATTTTTCTTTGGCTGATCTCGGACGATTAAGCATAGGGCCGCAGCGCACAAACGGGATTGTGACAAAAATAAAAAAAAATGTTAAAACTCAATTTTAGGGGAAATCTGCATTTTGCCATTATAGTCTATGGCATGCAGAATCAAAACAATACCAGGGAACAGTGGTTGTCAAGGGGAAAGTCTCTGTATTAGTACAGTAACTATGGACTAAGGCAGTGGGGTATGCAAATGAGAGGAAATTTACTGAATCACAAAAATCTTCTAAGTGCCAAACTGCACCTAAGGGTGTAGGAGCTATAAGGCAGTGGTGTAAGCAGGAGAAGCAGCTGACATGAAATGGGGGTGTGTTATGCTTGGTGTAAGCACATTGGAGCTCCACAGCTCCCCTTTGAGTTTAGCTAAGCACAGCTAAGCAAGGAGTGTCTGAGGCTGCATTGACTTATTCCATGAAATGATGAGCATGTACGCATCAGGGGAGGGTCATTTCTTCATGTTTACATTAGCTAAATGGGTTTGTGTGGTGTGCACCCGGTCTAACAAAAAAAAAAAAAAAAAGTCGGAAATAGCAGGACTGTTTGCATTTGGGCACCGCGTTTGCATGGTGCACCTCAGGGCTTAAAAGGGGAGGAAACGGGAAGGGAAAAAAAGGAAAATAGCAAAATGAATAAAAGCAATCAAGAACAAATTACATAGCTAGCAGGTGGAATGCATAGTCAGCCAATCATACAGGCAGCATCTGCAGCACAACAGTATAAACTATGGAAACACCTTACAATCTGTTTTTTTTCCCAAAAACTTTGCACCATTGGTGTACTCATGCGAGGGAATTTTAACTGGAAAATTGTTAGGGGCTGCCATTGCTTTGATCCATCAGTATGTGCTAGAGGTTGAGGGCAGAGAGGAGGATAATGCTGACAACCACCACAGACCGAGGAGGAGAAGAGTTTTTAGACCCAAGGTAACTTACCAGGGGCTACATGATCTGGAGATAGTAGAGCACTACAGGGTGAACAGAGACATACTTCAGCAAATCACTGAGCTGTGCCGACCTCAACTCAGACCTAGAGCCAACAGAGGGTAACCCATCCCAGTGGATACCAAGGTATGTGTAGCCTTAAGAATTCTAGCTAAAGTTACTTTCCAAAGACCTACTAGGGACATCATGGTAGTCTCACAGACATCTGCATCCAGGGTACTCCACCAGTTCCTGGATCCCATGCTACTACATGCCAATGAGCACATTTACTTCCCCAACACCTGTGAGAAGAGGACCAGCAATATGCGTCTCTTCCACCATGTAGCAGAATACCCAGAAGTACTGGGTGCCATAGACTGCACACGCATACACATCAAAGCACCACCCAGTGAACAGGGTAGGGTCTACATAAACTGCAAGGGATTCCCCCTCCATCAACTACCAGGTTGTGTGCAATGGCCAAGGCATTATCATGAATGTGTGTGCTGGCAGCCCTGGAAGCTATTACGACTCTCACAGCTGGCATTTATCACAGCTGTACCAGACATTTGCCAGTGGGGGCATCCTGTATGGCAATTTGGTGGGGGATACTGGCTATGCACTGGAGACGTGGATGATGGCACCCATCAGAAATGCACACACACCCACACAAGGACACCATAATGAGGCACATGCACAAACCAGGATCATTATAGGACATGTGTTTGGGATGCTCAATTCACGGTTCCACTGCCTTGACATATCTGGTGGAGCCTTGCAGTACGCTGCAGCCACATGTGCACACGTTTATAGTATGTACCATGCTACACAGTATGATCCTGCAGAAACAGCTGCAGCAGAAACAGCACAGGGAAGGGCCATACAGTCCACCATCATTGCCAAGGTCCCTACAGGCACAGAGAGACTTAGAGAAAGAGGCCCCTGAGCCTGCTCCTGTAGGAAGACAGAGGCATGCCCAGTATACTCAGACCTTGGCAAAGAGGCAATGCATAGCACACACACTGACACTGTAGGGACCCCAGGGACTGACACCTCTTTCTCTGACTCACACACATACACACAGTAAAATGGATGACACACACATCACATTACTTGTAACTTACCATGTATAGGCAGTGTACTGTGTGCATCCAGCATAGGTGGCCCTCAAGCACCGTCCTCACAACTGCCACGAGCACAGGGTAAGTCAGTCTTCTTAACAATAAATAAATGGATTAGTATGTTTTTCTAGCATATATCTGGTAATGCTGCATGCATGCAAGGGAATGGGGTGGCCTACTGGGATAGCAGCACACAACTGATATCTATGTGAGACACCAGGAAATGTCTGGCCAAAACTGGCCTCCACACACACTATGCAGTAGTACCAAGGTGGCAAATCCCAATGCAGTATATGTGTGGGGACAACTAACTGGGGGTCATAGGTCACAGGCATGGATGTCAGTGTGGGGGTCCCATACCCACCCCTCACACCCACACAGCACGTCAGCTGTAGAAAACCACAGAGAAATGTCTAGTAAAGGCACATTAATGGTGGCAATCTTGAATTCCTCCCTACAGACTCACACAGTGATAGCACAGCAGGACCTATAATTGCAGTAAGGCTATGAAGGGTAAGAAGTCTGAAACTCAAATATATGCCAGTACAATCGGCCTGTGCTCTTTACTGATATGCCTCCAGTCCCCAAGACAGAGCACAATAGCATGGTATATGGAACCAAAAGGTAAAGCAAATATCAGCACAGTCTCTGCAAATGTGTACAGTTGACAGGTGTCCCCCATATACTCACACAAATGCAGTAACGTATGTTTTCAGGGAAATAGCAGCATAAAACACATTGACAGGGCTGTACCAATACACATGAAAACATGTTGCTTGTCCACAATATGCAGGGGTCAATGAGTTATGTGTATGTGTGGTTAATACCATCTGGATCTGACCGGCACATTCTCCTGACAGTCATCTTGTAGTGCCCTAGGTACAGTGCTGTCTTTGGCAGGTCATGTGCAGATGACTGCAGTGCCAACTGTTATGCATGTCAGTGACACCCACTGATCTGCCACTGACATACCTATAAGTCACAGTGCTATGTGGAATATACGTAACATATTTGTGGCATCTGGAAGGATGTATAGCTGAAGTGCCAAGGCTTTTGTGAATATAAGTGCTTTTTGGTACTGTTGCCAGTGGTTATTCTCAATAATCCTTTTTTTTATGCTTGATTTTACATATAACGGGCATGCCTGCACAGTAGAATGCACTCTGTATCCACATGTATAACTCCCAAACTATGACAGCAAGATGTCATGACAAGGGCAGAAATAAAAGTGGAACAAAGGCACAATGATAGGCATGTGTTGTAAATATCATTCTTACAAACTGAGAAAGTTGGTAGGGTGAGGGGTTTGCAGTAGCAGGAATTGCCTGAAGGTTATGTAGTCTGAAACAGTAATGTCTGTCATTATTTTGTAACATCACTCTTCAATTACATGTGACTAACCTGCCATAAAAACACAAGTTTACCTAGACAGGATGAAACCTCTAGCCAAACACCTGGACAACCTGCCAAAAAATTTGCAGCTGAGAGGTATGCCCACACAAGGATATGACATCTCAGGTTAGAAAGATACTACACAAGCAGGAGATCCCCAGCCAGTATATCGCCAAGTTGCCAGACTGTTTACACAGTGCTTCATTACTAAACTGTCTATAGCCACACCTCAGAAATGGCCTTGTTTGGCAAGAATGTACATAGCTGCTGTCATAATATTTGTCTATGCATCATACAACTAGTATTCCTCCAGTTAAGCATTGTGATAATCTGAGGATGTCTGGCACTAGGTAATGACACAATACATTGCAGTGTCAGACTACAGATACTTCAGAAAATGTCTGCTAAACAAACCAAGTACCGTGGCAAAAGTCCTGTGTACTCCTGAGAGGTATGGCTGTAGCATACAAAACCCTGGACTGGAATACACCTATCTCTGGAATGGAGTCCCACTCTAACTACAGAAGGTCACACTGGGCATGCTACTACATGTAGAGAATCACAGGACATGTTGGAACCCACATTGGAATATATGATTGTATTGTGTATATATGTCTGTGCATACAGACAGCTATGTACACCTCAATTGTTCCCCCACACACACATCATACAGGATTACCCTCAGCTAGATGTAAGTGGCCCATATGTGATATATCTGCATCTATTGTGTGAGATACACACACACACACACACACACACACACACACACACACACACACACACACACACACACACACACACACACACACACACACACACAGACACACACACACACACACACACACACACACACACACACACACACACACACACACATACATATTTATATATATATATATATATATATATACATATATATATATATATATATATATATATATATATATATATATATATATATAGGCAACAGATAACATATAGCAAACACCAATGAACGTCCACAAACTACAGAAGCTTAAAAACACCAAAGCCCCTGGAAACGGATGTATAAAACAACACAAAATTTAATGTTCAGATGTAGTTAAAAGCAATCACTCAAAGTCCAGTAAGTAAGGTGCATCAACACCTAAAACGAAGTCACAAACAGGTGGAAGTATAATGTCCAAAAAAGGTTAAAAGCACACAATCCCAACTCTGGTGTACAAGGCAGCCATACAAAAACTAGAATCCAATATGTAAAGCGCTTTTCATTCGGGTTATACCCAAACTTCTTCAGACAACCTTCTCCAGCGGTAATTAAGTTTAAATAGTTAATTCTTTCATTCCTGTCCTATCAGGAAGAGGCTCAAATCAACTCATTTTTTAACAGTAACTTTAAAGTTTAAAGAAAAAGTGTACTAATGAAATTGTTAAGTTACATTACATTGGGTTACATACAGTGTGTTCAGGTGTTAAATGTTCAAGTATTATAAGTGGCTAGTACCCTTGTTTAGTGGTTAAGCAAAGAATTTTAGGTTATACCAAAAAATACTGTAAAAAAGGAAGTATAAAATAACACTACCTCAGTCCCTCATACTAAGTGTAATTATACCATCCATAAAATTACAACAAAAAAGTGTATGTAAAGTAAAAGAAATAAAAATAAAATAAAATTAAATAAAATATATCAACTCCCATAAAAGGTAATAAATAATTTCACCAAATGTTTTAACTTAATGGTTTAACATAGGGGTTTTTATCCTAGCAGCTAATGAACTAACCCTAACCCTGACCAACTCAAAACGTACAAAATGTCACCTGATGTTACTCTTAGACTCCAATTTTTTATGTTACCTGTATTATGCTACCTATATAAACTTCTTAGTTTTAAAATACATGCAATACTGCAAGATTCGTTTAACCCAGGTTCTACATATGCATTTAATCTTAGTTGCCAGTTGAGTTTGTTTCTCTCCAATAGGAGTTTCAATAGACTGTCGTTAACCCCACACCTACTTTTGGTGTTCTGCGTAAATTTAGGATTATATCACAGGTTACGCAGAACACTGAAAGTAGGTAAGTAGGGGTTCTAATCTCAGTACTGGCAATTGTGTGTATGTATGTGTGCATGTGCGCATGTGTGTGTGTTTGTGTGTATGTGTGTGTGTGTGTGAGTGTGTGTGTGAGAGACAGTTGTGTATGTGAGAGTGAGGGAGTGTGTGTTTGTTTCTTTCTAGGTGAAACAGTTTTAGGCCATTCCCACCCACAACACTTCCCAGTACGCCACTTCTGATGTCATTTCCCTTATTGGCACCTTTGGCCAGTTGTCAACCCAATAAGCTCTGTAGTGCATGCAATAACTGCGTAACACTATAGTACAAATCACTAGCTAGGCAGGGGATCTAATCTCAGATCTGGCAAATATGTGTGCAGTAGTATAAGTGTGTATGTTTGTAAGAAGAAGTATTTTGATAAGTCTCCCACCCAGTGCCCTACTTTAGCACTCTTGCAGATGTCATTCCCCTTATCAGCACCTTTGGCCAGTTGTTAGCCCAGTAAGCTCTGTAGCATGTGTGATAACTGTGTAACACTACAGTACAAATAACTGCATAGGCAGGGATTCTACTCTCAAATCCAGCAAATGTGCATGTGGGTGTATAAGTATATGTTTGCAGGAAGAAGTATTTTGATAAGTTTCCCACCCACAGCCCTACTTTTTCAGTCCTGCTGATGTCATTTCCCTTATCAGCACCTTTGGCCAGTTGTAAGCCCAGTAAGCTCTATAGCATGTGCAATAATTGTGTAACACTATAGTGCAAATAACTAAATAGGCAGGAGTTCAACTTTCAGATCTGACAAATGTGTTTGAGGGTGTATAAGTGTGTGTGCAAGTGTATATGTTTGTAGGAGGAAGTATTTTGAAAAGTTTCCCACCCACTACCCTTTTTTATCAGTCATGCTGATGTCATTCCCCTTATAGGTTCATAGTTGTGTACTAGGCTAATAGCCCTGGAGCCTTTACAAGCCTAGCCTATAGAAGTGCCCTGCCATTGTGCCACCCAACATTAGTTCCCAGTGCCTCTATCAAGCAGAGCTACTGGAGTGATCCCTGGAGTGAACTCTCCATTACCCATCCACTCATCAAGATTTCTCTAGAACAGGGTCAGCTAGGTGCTCTGCTTGACATGTATGGGAAGTCTATTCCAGGGCATGTGCAATCTCTTGGTGAGGAACCTGTCCCTCCAGCATGCTGTGTTGATTGTGGAAATGAGGTTGAGGTCTCTGCAGTGTGTGGTGCAGAGGGATTGGGATGTCTTTAGATGTAGCATTTCTAAAAGAGTTGGGTCAGACATGGCTTTGTAAGTCATGCAGAGATTGCCTCTAAGGTGATATGAGACAGAGAATAGCTGGAGTCTTTTGATTATATCTATGTAGGACATGTTTAATGCTTCGGATCCTCTTTGTGAGGTACTTCTGTGGCCTGTCCAGCTGTTGCAGGTGTCTAGTGAAGTACATGCCAAATGGGCCATTATACTTGATGATTGGTCTAATGAAGTAAGAGTAGACAGAGATGATGACCTTTTTCTTCCTGGATGCAAAACCCTTGGTAATGAGATGTGCCACATAGAAGGACTTCCTGACCACAGTGGCAATGTGGTGTTTGAAGGAGAGGTTGCTGTCAACCTGTGTCCCCAGATCTCTTATAATGTCTACAGTGTTCAGTGGGCTCCCATCGATGTAGAAGTGCCTTGGGACAAGGTGAAATCATTTAAGCTTCATGGCGCATCTCATAACTGTGTAATGCTATAATAGAAATAACTGCATAGGTAGGGGTTCTAATCTCAATACTGGCAACTGTGTGCATGTGTGTGTTTGTGTGAGAATCATATACTGTGTAGGTTATACCATTTTGTACCACCCTGTACACTTCCCATCACACTACTTTACTAGGCCTGCTGATGTCATTCACCTTAGAAGTACCTTGGGACGAGGTGAAATCATATAAGCTCCATGGTGCATCTGATAACTGCATAACACTATAGGAATAATAAATAGATAGGTAGGGATTCTTATCTCAATACTGGCAAGTGTATGTGTCTGTGTGAGGATCATATCCTGTTTGGCTCATACGATTTTGATGTCTATACCATCCATGCCTGTTTACCACCTTCCGATGGCATGACTTTATATAGCGTGGTAACTGCATCTGCCTCACATGCAGCATGTTAAAACATCATACAGGCCATACCAGTCCTCTGCACAGATGTCTATGTAATATCCAGATGTTTGCAACCTATATGTGATCTGTGTCCCTTAACAATGCCCATGTATGTGCTATTGTTGCCAAATCAGCCACAGTGAATGTAGTTACACACATGCCAGCATGAGGTATCATCCCTGACTGAAACATCATGCTGATACAACGTCTGCTACACTATCACTTGTCCAGGCTTGTAGGAGCAATACATGACTCTAGATGTTATTTCTGGTGGATTATCTCACCCTCCATAAAGGCACTCACAACATTACATGTTGTAAGAGGTAGTGGGTTATGTCCCATGCATATAATCTATGCAGGGCATGTCATGTGTATGTAGTACTACAGTACATCAAAGTGGATATGTAGGTTTCCTAATCTGTCTATTACCAGCTGTGTTTGCGTTAATGTATGCACATCCCCTGTGTCAGTCCTTACTGTGTGTATGCAAAGGATATACCATTTTATCTCCCTGTTCCACCTGGTGAACTCAGAAATACATACCACAAACCTGTCATATACAGTATCATGCATTCCCTCACCAACTGCATCAGGTTGAGTATATGGGAAAGAAATGGCATGGCCAACAGGTGTTGACAGGTGAATCTGCTGCAGTTAATGTAATGGCTGCACTTATGAGGGACTAGATGGCAGTACTGCAGTAACCTGTTCTGTATGTATGAGCCTGTGGTACTACACAACACTGAGGTGACATGTCTGAAGGCTACCTGTCTGTGACAAAGGGTATGTATGCAAGGTCACACTGCCTGACAACAGTGTCCCTCACAAACTTTTGCATGCATACACACCTGGTACATGTATATATAAAACTGTACCTTGCCTATGGCACGGTCAGTGTATTTCCACTCTGCCATACTCCCTCTTGGTAATGTCTGAAGGGCCACAGCCTTCAGACACACACAGACACCTGGAATACAAACAGAATACAGCATGTCAGACTACGTTCATCAGTGGTACTAACAGCAATAATGCATCCTGGCTAATAAGTTATATACACCTGTATGTGTACCCATAACAAATGCAAGCAGACAGCACCTTACACAGTATTACATAGTTACACTGTACTATATTCACCCTGTGCATCAGACCCATATTAGCATGTCTCTACATTGATGGTATGGATGACAGGGATGTGGCACAGGTATCATCATATACACAGGGTGTGGTGTGGGTTTGTCAGAGGCCTACGCTGGGCCATAAGGTTGACATCATGTGTGTGTATTTGGAGGGGTATCCAATAGATGGGCTGTGCAGAGGTGCTGTGTGTGTCGGGAGGTGACCTGCCTGTGATACAGAAGTGTGTGTGTATATGTATGCAGACAGTCATGCCATGTGGCTGCCCTTCTCAGGAGTATGTTGGACAGCTGTAGACCATACATGGCAGGGTGCTAGTTCACCATCTCTGGCCGCAGACACGGGAACTGTTCCTGCCAGGGGTCTCACTGGCACCACTAGGCCCAAGGCCAGATGCAGTACTGCTTCCTGATGGGGACTGCTGTCTGCTGGATCTTTGTCCCTGATGGGGCCAGCCAGGACCATGTGCCCATGGTCTGCTCCGGTATGATGATGACAGCAACCCCCCCTTTGGTAGTACTGGTATCACTGCCACTATGGGAGTGTGAAGGTGCATGGCCCTGTAGACTCTCAGCTGTCGTTGGCGCTGACCTACATCCAAGTGGCTGATGCCCATCTCCCACCACACGCTCTAGCACAGACATGCTATGGTCAAGGATTGTCAAGGTCTCACCCCACCATCTATTCATGACATCAGTATTTTGATTTGTGGCCTCAACAAGGTCATGTATGTTGCCATGTAAATCAGGAAGAGTTGCACCCAACACCCTAAGTATTTGTCTGGTGCTGCATTCACTATGTGCCTGTACATCCATGACAGCCCGGAACATGCATCTGGTGACAACTGCTGTGACACTTGTGACAGTGGCTTGATGAGCAGCAGTCCTCCTGTGAGCACCCCTGTCCATCTGCCTGTGTGAGACCTCACCTGCACTCTGGCTGTGGCCAGTGTCTACACTCACACCTGCCATAGTCACCACACTAGCCTGATCCATGCCACCACCTGCCAAATGTACATAATCTGTGGCCTTTGGTGATGGAGTATGTGTAGACATTATCACTGTGTGCAGGGATGGTGTGGACAACAGTGGGATGCCAACCAATGGCACAGATTCAGCCCCTGACAACCCCACAGGTACCTCACTATTCCTATCATCATTGTCACAGTCTGCAGAGATGATGACATCAGTTTCCAAGCGGGAGGGACCCAAACCCCATCGCCACCTGTGAGGGGAAGACAACATATGTACATTGTGACACCCGTGCCCTGGCCCGGCAATCAAGGAACATCAATCCCCACCACTAACACCAGAGAGGGGCATCTCATATAGGATGAAAGGATAACAAATACATACAGTAAAGTGCAATTTCAGTTAAGAGCACACAGAGATCACAATCAGTCTGGGGCTGGTCGCACCCTTGCTCTCCAGGTCCCCAGTAAGACTCCCCACTGGCACAGCTATAGGGTCCAGATCTCAGCTAGCTGGGCAAGCAAAAATCTCCAGCACCATCTCTGTCCAACCAGTGCTTCATGTCCCTGCTCAAGTAGCTGACAGACACACACACACACACACACACACACACACACACACACACACACACACACACACACACACACACACACACACACACACACTTTGGGATAAGAGTTTATACAACCACACAGACACTTCTGGGTAAGGCTGGCACAGGTTCTCTAGCTGTGCCCCTTTTACCCAGCTAATATTTATCAGCTATTCAATGGCCTTTAAAAGGGTGTCTAATTATTACTGTGCGATATTATTATCCAATTGGTAGTATAACTAAAAAGTCAAGGCTTATTAGAGTGGCTTGGTACAGAATCCGTATATACATGCAATGTACTCTTAGAGCTTAACTTATCTCTGTACAAAACAGCCACAGGTAAAAGGTTTTAAAATATTTAATAATAAATAATAAAAAATAAAAAAATAAAAGTAGCAGGACTAGTCCAACAACACGAGACCAAAGTATTAAAAAATGAATTTATTGAAAACAACTTCTCACTAATATAAAACAAACATATACACATTTAGCACTTTCGTCAGTAATCAGACTTCTTCAGAATAACATTGTGCTGCCTGTTCACATCTTATATACAATCATACTAATTAAACAATTACATAATTTCCTTATCGAGCCCCACAGTGCAGGAAATACATCATCGGTAATATACATGCCAGAAATTAAAATAAAATACAAAAAGTTGCCAAAAAGGTGATAGTAGCCTATCTACATATTTAAATTTTTTTTATATGATAAATAGCTGTTTTAATTTTAAGAAAGGTAGTAGAGACACGTGTATATTTAACTCCCAATTCAGGACTTCATGGGTACTGTATGGGCGGTACCTGGATGATATTGTCCTGTTCTGGAGAGAAACTGAGGATGACCTGAATAGGTTTTTTTCTTACATTAATAATACCACCAGTTTTTTAAGATTTACCATGGTCAAGGAACGTGATTATGTCCATTATTTGGACATCACTATAAGGAAAGATTATGAAAACAGGTGTTTTACATCCAAGCTTTATAGGAAGCCTACACATTCTAACACACTACTACACTTTACTAGTGCACACCCTATACACCAAAAGAAAGCCCTGGTAAAGGGTCAGTGTGTTAGACTGGCTAGGATGGTTTCGGACATTAATAATTTCTTTGATGAATGTGGTAAACTGAATAGGATGTTACAGAGGAGGGGGTATCCTGAACCCTTTGTTATGGATATCATTCATGAGGTAAAAATTAAAAGAGTGAACGGACATTTTAGAGCCCTATTAGGTAATGTGGATGAACATCAACAAGATGAAAGCAGTAATAGCAAATGTACAGACATTAGTTTTGCATGTGGACTAATACTTACCTACTCGTATGATTTTGAGGATATAAGGTATGTGGTAAATAAATATTGGAAGATTTTTGAAAATGATTTAGGTGTCTTGGAGAAACTAGGTGTAAAACCTACCATAATTTATAAGAAAAGTATTTCAATTAAAGGACTCCTAGAAAAGCAGAAGACTAATACACAGCGAGGGGGTACATATAAATGTGGTAGATGTCCTCAGTGCCCTTATATGATGAATACTGATAGATTTAAGTTGGATAATTATGGATTTATCATGAACAAAAAAGAAAATGTACTGTTATACTAAAGGGGTGGTCTACATTGCGGTATGTAAAAACTGTAAAGGCTTCTATGCAGAGAAAACAAAAAATGCCTTCAGGCACAGGGTATATCAGCATATATATGATATCAAACAAATAAATGTTAATAATGCCCTGTACAAGCATATTAATATTAATAGCAATCATAGTTTTTGGTTTTATATTCTTGAACAAGTGGATTTGGGGGAGAGGGGGGGACCTGTGGAGGAATATTTAGAATTCCTAGAATTGAAATGGCAGATAAGACTAAATGCACACTCTCCCCCTGGTCTGAATGAAAATATGTCTCTACTAATTTTCTTAAAATTAATACAGCTATTTATCATATAAAAAAAATTTAAATATGTAGATAGGCTACTATCACCTTTTTGGTAACTTTTTGTATTTTATTTTAATTTCTGGCATGTATATTACCGATGATGTATTTCCTGCACTGTGGGGCTCGATAAGGAATTGATGTAATTGTTTAATTAGTATCATTGTATATAAGATGTGAACAGGCAGCATAATGTTATTCTGATGAAGTCTGATTACTGACGAAAGCGCTAAATGTGTATATGTTTGTTTTATATTAGTGAGAAGTTGTTATCAGTAAATTCATTTTTTAATACTTTGGTCTCATATTGTTGGACTAGTCCTGCTACTTTTATTTTTTTATTAATTATTGTCATTCTAAGTTTTGCGAATAAATAATAAAAACACAAGAGAATACTTCTTACTACACAGTGCTAGTCAAGAGTTCAGAGGTCACAGAGAAATACTTAAAATAATTCAGTAGTACAGTTCTGACATCACAGAAAAACATTTAGTTTAATCTTTCTAGTTTCTAACTATTTCTAAGGGAAAACACACTTCTAAAATAACTTACATATAGAACACAGGCAGTGCTGGTGAGTTGGACAGTCAAGACAAAAATGCTTATTCCTCTCTAGGTCTCTCTGTTTAAATTGAAATTGCAGTTCTGATTCACATTACATCATTCTTCACAATTTCCTGGGATTCCAAGGCTAACAGAAACTGCATTTACATTCTTAACATCTCCTTTTGTTATCTTGTAACTGGTTAGGAAGCAGAGCAATAAAAATACATCTGTATGTTTAAATCAAGCAATTTAACTCTTGGTTAAAACAATAGAAAGAATTTCTTCATCTAGACTCTTCGGCAGCACTGTCTACATCAAAGTGTCACAACATGCTTTACTTTTGTCAGTAGAGTGCACTGTTGTCACATTTTTCCCAGTTCCACATTGTAACACTATTTTTTTACATTTAAGACAACAAGCCTGTAGTTTACATTCATATTTACAAATGACAGAATGATATGTAAAATTATGTCTGGCTAGGCTGGCAGCCTTCACATCCCCCCCCCCCCATGCCCGAAGAACTTAAGCTAGTTTTTCAAGTGACCCTTGAGAAATGCTGCTTGAGAGGGTTAGGTCTATTTGAGTGTACCTTACCCCATTCCCTGTCTTGAGAGCCCATCTGCATTGGCATTGCTAATGCCACTGCAATGCTGCACTGACATATCATATGCTTGTAACCCCAGGCTCCATCTTAGCAACTTGGCATTTTGCTGGCTGGCTCTGTTTAACCATGTTAGGGGGGGGTTGTGATCTGCCATAACAGTGAATTTCCTTCCATATAGATAAGGCTGAAGTTTTTGCAGTGCCCACACTAAGGCTAGACATTCCTTTTCTATGGCTGCATAGCATTCCTCCCTGGGTTGGCACCTACGAATGAGATAAATCACTGGGTGCTCTTCTCCCTCTGAAGAAATCTGGCTAAGCTAAGCCCCAAACCCCATGGTTCAAAGCATCCACCTGCACAACAAATTATTTGCTGTTATCTGGACTGGCTAACACAGGGGGTCCTCACAAAGATTCTTTAAGCATCTGGAATGCCTGCTCACATGCTGGGGTCCACACTACCTTATCTGGCTTGTTCTTCCTTGTCAGGTCTGTGAGGGGAGCAGCTATGGTACTATAACTGGGGACGAACTTTCTGTAGTACCCTGCTGTCCCTAAAAATGCTCTCACCTGCTTTTTGTTAACAGGTGCAGGCAATGCCTGAATGGCTTCCACTTTGGCAGGTTCTGGCCTTATCTTACCACTCCCCACTCTATGTCCTAGGTAGGAGACCTCTGCCAAACCCACCTGACATTTGCTCAGCTTAATGGTCAACCTTGCCCTCTGTAGTCTGCCCAACACCTCCTTGATATGCTGAAGGTGTTCTGGCCAGGAATGGCTATATATGACAATATCATCTAGGTAAGCAAGAGCAAACTCTCCTGCTCCTGCTAGGATACAATCTACCAGCCTCTGGAAAGTCGCTTGGGCATTCTTCATCCCAAAGGGCATCTTTGTGAACTCATACAAGCCAATAGGAGTCACAAAGGCTGACTTCTCTCTAGCACTGGGAGTCAATGGCACCTGCTAGTAACCCTTAGTAAGATCAATGGTTGTAAGATACTTAGCCTCACCCATCTGCTCTAGGGCCTCATCTGTCCTAGGCATGGGGTAAGCATCTGACTCTGTGTGACTATTTAATTTCCTGTAGTCCTCACAGAACTTGGTGCTGCCATCCTTCTTTTTTGAATCACCCCTAGTTCCAGCATCTCCTGTACCTCCTCCCTCAGAGTCTGTTTGACTCTCTCAGGCACTCTATAAGGGGCCTGCCTAATAGGCCCTTGGGGTCCTGTAGCCCCCTGGTGCTGCCCCAGGTGGGTGCACCCTGGTTTCCCAGTGAACATGTCCCCAAATTCCTGCAACAGTGCTCAGATTTCTCAAACCTGGGTAGGAGATAGCTGCTGGGACATTGCTACCCCTTCCACTGAGGTGTCAGCCCGTGCCTCACTGAGGAGATCAGTCCCCAGATCTCCCTCAGACACCTCCTGCAATCCACTGCAAATGCTCAGCACAAAGACCTCCCCTATCATGGTAAGGTTTCATCATGTTAACATGGTACAGTTTGTGCCATTGCCTTCTGCCTAGCAGTTCCATCATGTAGTTAACATCACTTACCTTTCTTAGCACCTTGTAGGGTCCCTCCCAAGCTGCTTCCAGCTTGTTGTGTCTGACAGGAATGAGAACAATTACCTGCTGCCCCACATCATACTCTCTAGCTCGAGCATCCCGTCATACCACACCTTTTTCTGCTGTTGGGCTCCTGCCAGGTTCTCCTGGGCCAAGCCCATGAGTTCCCTGAGCCATGTCCTGAGGTTTAGGATGTATGCCACAACAGACTCCTTGTGAGGCTCGCACTCACCTTCCCACTCATCTCAAATTAAATCTAGAGGTCCCTTCACCCTATGCCCATACAGCAACTCAAAGGGTGAAAAACCTGTGGATTCCTGGGGAACCTCTCTGTTAGCAAACAACAGATGGGGCAAATATTTGTCCCACTCCCTCATAAACTGATCTGCAAATGCCTGTAGCATGGACTTGATTGTAGAGTTTACCGGCTCAACAAGACCATTAGTCTGGGGATGGTAGGGATGGTCTTAATGTGCTTCACCCCACAGGACTTCCACAGACAAGCCAGCAGGTCTGACATGAAATTGGCACCTCTGTCCAGCAGTATTTCTTTTGGGAAACCTACCCTGCTGAAAATCTCTAACAAAGCATTTGCCACCTTCTCTGCCTCAGTGGAGGACAAATCCACTGCCTCAGTGTATTGTGTAGCATAATCCACTACCACTAGGATATACTTTTTCCCTGTGGAACTTAGGGTACTCAGAGGACCCACAATATCCATAACTACCCTCTGAAATGGCTCCTCAATCACAGGCAAAGGCATCAAAGGAGCTCTCACCTTGTCTCCTGCCTTGCCTACCTTTTGGCACTGCTCACAGGTCCTGCAGTACCCTGTTGCATCTCTGGAAATTCCAGGCCAATACAAGTTCTGCATAATATGCCTCTTTGTATGTTTTATGCCCATATGACCTGCAAAGGGAATATCATGGGCTATGGCTAGAAGTGCCAGATGGTAGGCTCTAGGCACTACCAACTGCTGTATTCACACACCTTCTAGCCCTCCCTCAGGGGTCCACTCTCTGTATAGTAACCCTTTGTCCCAGTATACAGATTCCCTCTTTCCTTGAGAATCAGGTGCTTCCCTAGCTACCTGCCTCAAGCCTTGCAGTATAGGGTCTGAGAGCTGAGCTGAGCCTGTCTCAACTCTCTCCTTGTAACCCTTCCCAGCTCCCCTTCCACAGGAAGTCTGGCATCTTCTGACAGTGGTGCCTCACTGTCATCCTGGGTACTACTACTCACCTCTACCTTTGCAGTCACTCTGTCCAAGGGACCATCAGTACCCACAAGCAGCTGTGGCTCACCTTCAGTCTCAACGCTACAGCATAGATCACTTCCTGAAGTAACCACCTCACCAGTCCTGGCTGCAAGTATGCAGTCTGTCTGGGTCTCCCCCAGGCTACCAGACTTATCTGCTTGTCTCCAAGCCTGACTGCGTGTAACTGCACAAGTACAGGGTACTGCACTATCAAAATCATTCCCTATCAGGAAATCTGCAGGTATATCCTCAAACACACCTACTTGCTGGCTTTCTTTTCCACCCTCCCAGTCAAGGTGAACCCTAGTCAAAGATATTTGGAATGGGATCCCTCCTAAAGCCCTGACTGGAGTAGACTGCCCAGGCAAGTAGTGCTCCTCTGTAACCATTACAGGCTTTACAATGGTTATATCAGAAGCTGTGTCTCTCTTAGCAATGGCCTCTTTGCCATTCACTACAATAGGATATAACCTCTGGTGGTAGTTTGGTACCCTTGTTATCCCAAGACAACCTACTATTGGCATTTTGTCTTTCCCATTTACTGGCACCCTCACCATTTCTTCCCCACCTTACCTCCATGGACACCTGTATGCTACATGGCCCCACTGGTTGCATTTAAAACATTTAACCCTAGCTCCTGGACGTGTACCTGGACTAGTGGCTTCCCCAGCTACTGGCAGATTATGTTGGGGCAGTCTCTGATGCCCACCATGGCTTCCTTTAGACCCATGAGCAGTACTGGGTGTCCCCTTCCTGTGCAGGGCTGCCCTGCTTGCCAGGTATAGGTCTCCTTTTTTTCCCAACTCAACTGAAGTAGCAAATTGTCTATCAGCTAACCAGATCCACATGTCCTCAGGCAAAGGGATAAAGGCTTGTTCCCTCACCAAAAGGTCTGCCAGCCCTTCAAAGTGGTGACCTGATATCCACTCACCCACCTATGGAAATAAGTGCTCAGTTCAGCAACATATTCACACACACTTTCATCTGCCTTGCGTCTATGCTCATGAAACTCTTTCCTATACGTTTCCAGTGTTAGCTTAAAAAACTCTAATAGACAATTTTTTACATTAGTATAATCAAAACATGCAACATCAGACATTTTAGACAATACAGTTACAGCTTTACCATGGAGTAAGGGGGTCAGGAACCATACGCAGAGCCTTTGGTCAACACTATACTGTTTGCATACCCTCTCAAACATATGACTAAAACTATCAAAATCATCCCCCTCTTTAAACTGTGGAAGAAATGTACTGACCTGTTGTGATTCTGAGGTGCATTTATTCCCTTCCCCATTATCTCCATGACTCTGGCAAAGACATGCATTACTTTGGTCAGTAGAGTGCACAGTTGTCACAATTTTCCCAGTTCCACATTGTAACACTATTTCTTTGCATTAAGACAACAAGCCTGTAGTTTACATTCATATTTACAAATGACAGAATTATCTGCAAAATTCTTTCTGGCTAGGCTGGCAGCCTTCATATACATTAATACCTGCACTTTAAGGTTGGCTGGTACACACACGCACACATACACACACATGCACGCACACACACACACACACATACACACATGTACGTGCACACGCACACACACGCACACACACACACACACACACACACACACACACACACACACACACACACACACACACACACACACACACACACACACACACACACACTTATAGGTGATGTGGCACAAATCTGTTACACAGACCTCACAATATCCAAATGATGACATGCATGACACACAGCCCTCAGCATCATACATTGCAGACAATTTTACTCCATGTAACTAACAATATAGAGCTCTGGGATATGTGAGTAGTGTTAGTAATTGATGGCCCTTCCCCATCACAAACAGCACCCATGTATGCATCATTGCTGTTCACCTGTATAGTACAGTGGCAACTACTACAGAACATACCTCACAACTGTACAGATCCTTACAGAATGTGTAGATGTTTGTCTCATATGTTTGCTCTCTTTCTCATAACCCCTGTGTTTGTCTGATACATAACTGGGATGATCTGAGGAGTAGCATCACTAATTAATGATATACATTTGAGTTTCAAACCTCCAAACCAGCAGTAAATGTATGGTCCCAAAAATCCTGTTACACCACCAACCTTCTAAGCTTACAGTGGATATGATAAGTGTACACATCCCTGTTAACATGCCATGTTATTGTAATACATAAAATGAGACCGCAATAATGCATTCAAAAATATTAGCCACCATTCATGTGACATATGTTTGTACCTCACAAGACATCTGCAACAGCTGGAAAGGCTGTAGAAATACCTCACTAAAAGAATCACAGGCCTAAAGCAGATGCCCTATGCTGACCATCTAAAAAACCTCCAGCTATACTCTGTGGCATAACGTCTACTCAGAGGCGATCTCTGCTTAACATACAAGGTCATGTCAAACCCTGAGCTGTTGGACATGCTACACTTAAAGAAATCCCAATCCCTCAGAGCCACATGCTTCGGGGATCAAAACCTTGTCATCACAATGAACAAAACATGCTAGAGAGATAGATTCCTGACCCAGAGATTCCCCATACTCTGGAATAGACTGCCCATACATGTCAAACAGAGCGCCTCCTTGGCCCTCTTCAAAAGGAACCTTGACAATTGGATTGGGAGATAGGAAATTCACCCCGGGGATCAAGTCAGTCGCCCTGCTAGACAGGGCTCCAGGGAAGTAAATACTGTGGGAAGAAATATCTAGGGAATTATTATGGCTAGGCTTGTATAGGCCCTAGGGCCAATAGCCTAGTACCAACCTATGAACCTATATGACCTGTGCAATCCAATCGATAAACAAATAAATGTGTTATGTGTAAAATATAATGAATGAAAATGTACAATATGGTGGTTGCATTAGTGTACACACCCTTAAAATGATACTTTGTTGAAGCACCTTGTAAGTGACTTACATCATTCATTCTTCTTGGGAAGGTGTCTTTCAGCATGGCACATCTTGACTTTACATTATTTGGCCACTCTTCCTTGCAAAGTTCCCCAACTCGGTCAGATTGCAAGGGCAACTCATGTGCACAGCCCTCATCAGGTCACACTGGGGTTTTTCTATCTGGCTTAGGTCTAGGCTCTGGCTGGCCCAATCCATAACCATGAGTGTGTTCAGGTGGAGCCATTCTTAGGTAGCTTTGGATGTAAGCTTCGGGTCTTTGTCATGTTGAACGCTGACACCTCTCCCCGTCATCAGCATTCTTGTAGACACCTGAAGGATTTGGGCCAGATGTGAGTGTTATTTGGAATTGTTCAGAATTCCCACCACCGTGACTACAGACCCAGTTTCGGCTTTGGAACAGCATCCCAACAGCAGGCCAATTCCACCAGCATGACTCACCATGGGGATGGAGGTCTACAGGTGAAGAGAGGTGTTGCTTGTGCACCACACGTACCTTTTGGTATTGTGGCTGTGAGGTCGATCCCTAGTCTCATTACACCATAACACATTTTCACACATGCCTTTGGGAGACTTGATGTGCTGTACTGCAAATTGTATCCACCCCTGGATGTTTTTTGGTGTGGGGAAATGCTTCCATCTTCTGACCCTACCTTATAGGCCAGACTTATACAGAATATGGGAGATTGTTCTCACATGTAGTACACAACACTAGTACTTGCAAGAGATTCCTGCAACTCCCTAAATGTTGCTGTATGTCTCCTGGCAGCCTCCCTGACCAGGTTTTGACATGCCTTTTCATCACTTTTGGAGGGATGTTAGGTTCTTTTTAACAGCACTGTTGTCCCATATTCAATCCACCTTTTGATGACTGTCTCCACTGTGTTCCATGGTGCATGCAATGCTGTGGTAATGTTGTTGTACCCTACTCCTGACTGATACCTTTCAAATATGAGATCCCTTTGCTGCTTTGCAAGCTGTCTGCAAACCATGGCTGTTGCTGTTGCAGGCAACTGAGCAAATGTCATGAATATCCTACTTGGACAGCAGACTGTTATTTGATGTTACTCAGAGTGCCTTTACATGATGGCAGGTGTGTACCCAAGCAGACTGAATGCTGTCAGTAAATCACAAACTGCTGCAATAAAATATTATTTGAAGTGTGTGCACACATATGCATCCAGCTTATTGTAAGGATTGTATACTCCATATTTGGTGCCCAACAGGTTGGTTGGGTTTTTAAGTGAATTGTTCATGTTATAGGTCACATTCAGGTTGGAAAAGGCATGGACTGACATATTGCGGTCTCAATTTGTATATATCACAAACACCTGGTATCCTAACAGGGGTATGTACACTGTTTATATTCACTGTATAAGAGTAATGTTTCACACATGTCCCTACCTTAGGCCATTTGTCCCCCCATTTTGTTGATCTCTGTCCAGAAGTCTTGCACTGACAGTTTGTGAAGTATGCTACAGGAATGTTACATTCTCTTCAGATAGGCCTTTGTGGTGACCACTGTGATGCAATGCAGTTAACCCCACCACAAGTGAACATGCACATAAAGCAATATGGCTATGAGTGACAGTTGTGACACCTCTCCAATTTCAAACTGATAATCATGCTTATTGTAGTACCCATGGCTTTGTCAGGGCAATGCAACAATCAGTAGCTGTAGAAATGTCACTCTGTTGGATACACAGTAAGTAAAATTACATACGTGTACAACATGTACAGCTTATTTAACTGACATTTTGCATCCCATGTCTGTTGTTATGGGCAGCCAGATACACCTACTCATACTGACATGTGCACAGGTAATATCTACGTACTATGTAAAACTTTTCACTTTGGGGTTTTAGAAATTGTAGGAAGTGACTTGAAGGGAGGGAACTGGAAGAATAGACTTGAGAGGGAAGAGTTAATGTGGCAGTTTAGACTAAATTCCACCCACCCCCTGGTATAAATGAGGCATATAGTATCATGCCAGTATTAAAGTACTAGACATTTTTATATCAAAAAAGATTTTTAAATAAGACATTTAATATATAAAATGTGAATCATAGTTTTGTAATATTGTATTATTGCACATTTGAATGTTTGGAAGTGTTCTTATATATTTTCATGTCATTAATAAGATGGTTCTGAAGTAATTTAAAAGCATTTTAAACTTTTTCCCTTACAAGGACTTCCTTACATTTTGGCTCTTAATTGACAATCAACTTTAATTGTTCACCAGGGACTATTTAAGTATGGTATTGATGTATTTTAATTTGTTCTGAAGAAGTCTTGGGTTACAAGATGAAAGCACGCCTGACTACTGGTTTGGATTATTGTAATAAATCCACTTTATATCTACTTTGGAAGTTGCTGTGACACTTTTTTCCAACTATTTCCACAGGAATTGCTTTGTCTGTTCATTGGTTGAAGTTTGGCAAGTTCCTACCTTTTTCTTTTTTGTTCTTCGTGTTTCTATTGTTTGCATATCCAGAACTTTTAGTTATTTGATACATTGAAACCAACAAACAAATCCTTTCTGTTCCCAGGAATTAATTATTTCTCTGTATATTTTATGTGGCTAGCTCTTTGTAACTATGGAAGGTGTTAAAAGATCAAACATTTTCATAAATGAGTCAATGTAATAATTAATCATACATGTTTTAGTGGGCTTAGTTATGTTATATTGCATATTAGTACATAATATGTGCCATGGAAATTTGTTTTTATCTGTTATTTGAAATTTTGTTTGTAAATCAAATTCATTTATTGATATTACAGTTAGCAATTCTTTCCAATTTGCGGAATAATTTGGACTTATCCAATCTAAGATTGTTTTAGATATTGATACTTTTATATATGTTTCTATATCAGGAAAGTTTAATCCTTCCTGTTTCCATGGTCTGATATGATGTATTAGAGCTATTCTGTTTCTTTTGGGAAACCATACAAATTTTATTAGGCATGAGTTTATTTCTTTGAGTATATTCCTTTCCGGTAACAGTTGTATTGCCAAAGCTATATATAGAATCTTGAGCAGTAAAACCATTTTTATTAAGTAGTCTATCTTCAAATGTTAATATTATTTTGTTCCACTTTTCCACAGAAGTTCAACTAGAAAAGAAAAAACAGCAAATGCACTGTGTGCAAAATTCCATCTCTGTGTCTTGGAAATTCACCTCTATTCAATGCTCATAACAGACCACAACACCTTCAATGAAACCAGGTAGAAGTAAATAAAAGTTTATTGTAATGCCAACAAACAAAGAATGGTTAAGCGCTTTCACTTGAATACAACAAGCTTGTTTGTATGTATATATATATATATATATATATATATATATATATATATATATATATATATATATTCTTTAGTAGATGATCAAAGGAAGGAGGAAATTCAAATAACATCAGAATTTTAAATAAATAGTCCCAATTTAGGGAACTAAAGGCTTTCTTTATATGTAAGCCAATTATGAGTGTTTCTTTATTTTCTTTATTAATATAATCTATAAGAGAAATTATCCTTTTAATATTGTCATGTGCGTGTCTATGATATATAAATCCAGTTTGATCATTATTTATTGTTTTGGATAGCGGTATTTTCATTTGGTTAGTTAATATTGTCATAAGTATCTTATAGTCATTATTTAATAATGATATAGGTCTATATGAGGTGCAAAGGTTTGGGGATTTGTTTTCCTTTAGGATTGGTGTAATTGAGGAATATCTCCAAGAGGGTGGTGTTAAAACTAGTGACTGGATTTCTAATAGAGTTTTATGGAAGAAGGATAGTATCTTTGAAATAAAAAGTTTATATATTTTCATAATTATGCCATCTATACCTGGAGCTTTATTATTTTTACCCTCCTTTATTGTAGCTGTAATTTCTTTGTAGGCTATGGGTGCTTGAAGATCTAGTTTTAATTTTTCTGGTATTTTTTTTTTATATTAGAACATTTTTCATCTAGATTTAATTGATCGATATGTATATTTTCTTTTTAGAAATGTTCCATATAGTGATTTCTATAAGCATCAAAAATGTCACCTATATCCGAGATATTTTCCCCTTTCTTTTCATGGAAGATACTTTTAATGTTATTAACTTTTCATTGTATTTTGATTCTTGTGGATAAATTATGTAGATATTTTGGAGAAGTGGCCAAGGTATTCATTTGTAGTTTTTCTAAAGCTAAACTAGTTTCATGTGTTAGAATTTCATTGTATTTATTGTTTAATAATTCTACTTTCTTTTTCATCTCCAAATGATTTTGATTTTTTTCAGCTTTTACTGACAAAAGTTTGGATTGTAGATCTAATAATTCAAAATCCCATTCTCTGATTTTTTTACACCAAGTTAGGGTTTTACCATATATGTAAGCTTTTAATGAGTCCCATATCATTATTGTATCTCTGTGCTGTAATTAATATCTAAGAAGAACTGTAATTCAGATAATAATGAGGGTTTGAACTCTTTAATTTTAGTTATATATGCTGGAATTCTGGAGTTAAAGATTGATGGTTTGTACCCATTTTGAAGTTTTAGCATCAATGAATTGTGGTCTGAAAAGGGGCAAGGAGTGATTGAGAAATTAATGATTTTAGAGTGTAAATCATGGGCAGCAAATAGTCTATCTATTCTAGTTTGCGTACCAAATTTGTGATGTTGATAGGAAAACAATAAAGATTTATTTTCTTTAAATATGAAAGTATCTACAAGATGAAATCATTCTACCCACTTGTTTAAATCTTTTAATATAGCAGGTGTACACAGTGGTGTTTTATTTGTAGTTTCAGAAATATCAAATATACAGTTAAAATCTCCTCCTAATATTAAGTTACCTTTATAATTATTGGAAATGAAATCCAAGTTTTTTTTTTAACAGTTCCTGATCCAATACCTGGGAACAAGTATAGATTGGCTAGGGTCTATATTCTGTTATTATATTTAACTATTACTAATGCCATTAGGCCTTTTTTATCTTCATACTTATAAATGATTTCTGGGTTAATTACATTTGTTTTCCATAAAATTGTTACCCCTTTTGTCTTTGTCTTATAAGTGGATTGCACCAATATCATATATTCCTTAGGATTCCATTTGTAATTGTCATTTGTTTTGAAATTAGTTTCTTGAAGGACGATAATTTATGCTTT
The DNA here is from genome assembly GCF_019279795.1 of Protopterus annectens. Taxonomy (NCBI): domain Eukaryota; kingdom Metazoa; phylum Chordata; order Ceratodontiformes; family Protopteridae; genus Protopterus; species Protopterus annectens. Next base: position 815,532,585 of record NC_056733.1, read on the forward strand.
GTTCAGTTTTAAATATTTCAATATATTTGATCTCTTGCTAGGATTGTTTAAGCCATTGGTATTTAAGGATAATAAAGTTAAATCCATCATAGGTTATTTAGACTATGTATTTTATGTTTTATTGAGACTATTAAACATTTTCCTCTGATAACTATAAAGTATATGTTTGAGCTTTTAAAGGAAATTATCAGTTTTACACTTTGAGTATTTACCAATAAACTAATGTTTTGGTCAGGTTTACTAAAAATGTTTTTGTGAAATAAATGTAAATTAATAAATGTTAACAAAATCATTCCTAATCTGATGGATAAACATAAGTCCATCAGATTATCACTCATACCTTGACAATCCGGAGCATCTGAGCCCCATAAATTGAATTATCCTATGAAGAATATCTGTAATAGGAATAAGCAATATTTATATTATTTTGAACAGATATAGTACTATTGTAGATTAGACAGAATTCTAATACAATATAAATGTCTACTTATTGTATAAGCAGAGACTTGGAATTTTGAATGTTCAAACATTCAGTATAGACCTGGCCATAGGTTCTGATCAGCAATATATCAGTACAGCAAGTCTTGTTGATACATGTATGTTAAACTTCCTATTTCCAATTCTTACATACGCCCTACTGCAGCCCATTACATTCTTACTTGTTTGACATACCTGTTTTTTAGGCGTATGTGGTTATACCCTGCTTGTTTTATTTTTTACTGTCTCTCTCTCTCTCTCTCTCAAGGATGTAGGATGTACATCTCTTTTGCATAGGCAGCAGCTTGGCTTTTGTAGGTAATGTTCATGAGCAGCTGATGACCTGTGCACCAGTTGGTGTCCCCCACTTGCTAACTGCATGCAGAACAGCTGTGTTGTTATTCATATAGCCAATGGCATGGCAACACACTCCTTAAATTGAGTACTTCATGTGGGTATTGGCACTTTTCCTTGCCAGTGAGGAGGTCTTCATAGAGGTGTGTGAACATCAGCATCACAGAGGATATTTGGAAATACCTCATACAACCAAAACTGTGGAGACAGGCCAACAAAATGAGGGACAATGTTCCAGACATAGGGACAGAATGTAAGTATTACTGTTATGCATTTGGATTAATGCTAGTCTAAGAGGGTTTGTGTGGACATGGAATTTCTGCATGATTTTAACTCTGACAGTGTTATGTGTTTGACATAACTCTCAACTGTAGAGCTAGCCACAGAATGGCCCAGAGTTTGGACTCCTGTGTTTGGTGTATTCCTCAGACATTTTTTGTCTTTGGAAAATCAGTAGCATACTCTGGGATTTGCAGTCAGTAACTGCTAACATCCATTTGTGTTTCTGAACTCGTATCCCTCAGAAGAAAATATGTTACAACTAACCCTGTTACACCAGCAACTTTCTCAGTTTATAACAGCAATATTTCAAATATGCCCCTGTTTTTGGGCCTCTGTCCTATAATTATGTCAGGCTTGGTACAGATGTCATGCAGTAAGAGGTTGATAGGTATGGTATATGATTATTCACTGCCTAAATTCGTGATTCCATCCCAGTGATGTATCAGACTGCCAGATTTGCTATGTAGAAGAGGCCTTATATATAAGGAGAAAGCCTGGACATTCTGTGGGACTCTGTACAGTTGAGAGGTCTGTGTATTTCTGGCAATTGTTGACAGTCCTGTTTCTGGTGGTTTATTGGCTGTATATGTTTTTAGGAGCAGATTGAGACGTCCCATACCACGGTCAGGCATCATACTACACTGTGAATTGGGCCAGTATATGTAGGGGTAGTGTGTGAGTGGAAAACATGTTGAGATATTTTTGTTCACACAGTCCTTATATTGTAGTTTTCCTTGGCTTACCGGTATGTCACTGTGACTGTGGTGGAATTGGTTGTGGGTATGCACTTTTACACTGTAGTCTGTTGTTCAGTGCTGTTACATCCCTGTAGTGCCTGATATATTTGCCAGTGCATGTGTAATCCCCCCTAGTGTAATTGGGCTAGTGTTTTGTCAGTCTGACTGTAGTTTGGATAGTGCTTGGTGACATGCTTAGCAGCTGAGTGCAGTTTCCTTAATGTGATATTATGTCCAGATATTTGTAGGATGTACAGTTGCCTGCCCCCATAAGTGTTGTGTATTTCTGGCACATCAGTAGGATGATGTGAGGATTTCAGTCATTAACTAGTGAGAAGTAATTGAGTGTTGGACTTGTGCTATTCCAGTCAATATATGTTAGGACAGACATGAGAGTGTTACTGCAGCAACTGTGTCAGCTTATCTACTCCAGTATTTCAGATATGTCCCTATTTTCATGGCTTTCTCCCCCCACTTTGTCAGGCTTGGTCCAGATTTGTTGCATTAAGGGGCTCTGAGCCTACCTCTCGACTGTCTGGATTGTTGCAGTATGTCCAGGTTGATTGCTCATATCTCTGGTCTCTTCCACAGATTCATTATGTTTATATCCCTGGTAAATCAATGTGATGATCTGAGGATTTCTGACAGTAAATGATGGCATACATTTCAGTTTTAGAACTCACATCCCTCAGGACATGTATGCTGAAACAAGCCCTGTCACTCTGGCAACATTCTACATATATAAGAGCAATATTTAAAATATGTCCATAGTTTTGGCCCATTGTCCCCTATTTGGACAGCCTTTTGCCAGATTTTTTTGCAATAAGAAGTTGAGAAGTATGGTACTGAGGTAAGACTCTACTACATGTTATTAGCATATATATATATATATATATATATATATATATATATATATATATGTATATATTTTATATGTATATCTCTATTTATATTATGTATATATATTTCCATGTATATGCATGTCCATACATATATATATATGTTGAAACACCCAAAAACTTCGTAAAAATACACAGTGCCAACCAAGGACGTGAGATGAGTGAATAAGACAAATGAATCAAAATTACGCGTTTCGTTCACTTTTAATACCTGTGAACTTCTTCAGAAATACAACATACATAAAAAATCACAAGTTTAAATAACAAAAATTAACGTCACATGACTTAATCATCCAACCATAGCCTACTATCAATTTATCAATTAAACATAATACTTAATCTATTTAAAGGTAAAAAACTTATGTCACTTATAAATAATGTTCTTAAAAAATTGTCCTCTAATAAAATAGGACTCTAAGAAATATACATAATACTTCATTCATCCAAACACTAAATATACATAATAAAGTTTGACTAATTAAAATAATGATTTTAACTTGATGTCACAACCTATGTGCTTGCAGGAAACATTTGATATTTATGGCTTCATTTAGGCCTGGGAACTCATCCGCTCCTAGCATAATCTGCCACAGGGCTTCTCTACATTCTAATTTAATTTTAAAGTTCCCACTAAATAACTGGTCATTTACTTTTTCTAAAACTGAAAAGGTGAATTTCTTGAAATCTAAACATACATCTGCATGTTTGGCCAAAGCATTTTTGAAATCCTTGTTTTTAATGGCAAAAATATGTTCGTAAATTCTTTTGTGTAGGGTTCTTATAGTTTAACCTATATAAAATTGGTCGCAGGAATTACAAATAGCAACATAAACAACATTTCTTGTTGTACAAGTATAATGACCCCTGCTGTAAAATTCTTTGTTCAAATGTCTAAAGAACACTGAACTAGTCCCTGATATAAACCTACAATACTTGCAACTTCCACAAGGGAAAGTACCCAACAATGTTTGAGTAGATAAATTCCTATTACCAGTACTTTTTTCTAACAATGATTTAAGACTACACATTTTCTTATAAGTGAAAATTGGAACTTTACCAATAATGTTGGTTAAATCATAATTTCCCAAAATCACTTTCCAATTGTCTGAAATGATATTCCTAATGATATTCATTTCATTAGTGATTGGTATAGGAAATGCTAAACTAAAGGTTTTACTGTCTTCATTAACTACTTTTACATTAAATGAAACTGTATGTTGAACATGCTTAAGAATGGGGAGAGCTTTTGTGTCTCTCAAAACCACTACCTCTCCCATGATTTTATGAAGCCAATGATCACTATAGCCTCTTTCCTTAAAAAATTCTTTAAGTTTAACAGCTTCCTCATTGAATTTCTCATTATTAGTAGTTAAGCGACTTAACCTAATGAATTGTCCTTTAATCACACCTTTTTTCATAAAGGTCGGATGTAAACTTGAAAAATGCAAGTATAGTAAAACTATAAGAACCCTACACAAAAGAATTTACGAACATATTTTTGCCATTAAAAACAAGGATTTCAAAAATGCTTTGGCCAAACATGCAGATGTATGTTTAGATTTCAAGAAATTCACCTTTTCAGTTTTAGAAAAAGTAAATGACCAGTTATTTAGTGGGAACTTTAAAATTAAATTAGAATGTAGAGAAGCCCTGTGGCAGATTATGCTAGGAGCGGATGAGTTCCCAGGCCTAAATGAAGCCATAAATATCAAATGTTTCCTGCAAGCACATAGGTTGTGACATTAAGATAAAATCATTATTTTAATTAGTCAAACTTTATTATGTATATTTAGTGTTTGGATGAATGAAGTATTATGTGTATTTCTTAGAGTCCTATTTTATTAGAGGACAATTTTTTAAGAGCATTATTTATAAGTGACATAAGTTTTTTACCTTTAAATAGATTAAGTATTATGTTTAATTGATATATTGATAGTAGGCTATGGTTGGATCATTAAGTCATGTGACGTTAATTTTTGTTATTTAAACTTGTGATTTTTTATGTATGTTGTATTTCTGAAGAAGTTCACAGGTATTAAAAGTGAACGAAACGCGTAATTTTGATTCATTTGTCTCATTCACTCATCTCAAGTCCTTGGTTGGCACTGTGTATTTTTACGATATATATATATGTGTATATTTATAAATGCAAAACCTAACTGATTCTACAGAATTTTTCCCTACTGTTGAATGACTCTATGGTATGATATGTTTGAAAAGGCATCAGCTATCCTTACAACTCAAATGGTGTAATAGTACATTGCTCTGATTGTGGTATACAGGGTCCTAGGTTCAAGACTTGGCAGGGCTGATTATTCTGTTGCTAGGCAGAACAATGGCTGATGGAAACAGTGATTAAAGCAGTTTTAAGCAGTTGTAAGCAGGTTTGCTTGGGTTAGTATGATGCTAAGCGATGCCAACACACAGTTAAATGTACAGATCCTTCATCTGTGTTGGCTTCACTTATCGATGTTTACCAGTGTGCTTAACTGCTTAACTGAGCTACCCGCTACTTAGCATTCATGTTTGACCAATGCTTAAACCTGCTAAACATAGCTGAGCATTACCAACCATTGCTCACAGTTCAGTCTTTTAAAATATCTTTTATATATATTTCTATATATTATTATTATAATAATAATATATTATATTATTATAATATTATATTATAATATAATGTTATAATTATAATATTATAACATTATAACATTATAATATTTTTATAATATTATATTAATTATATTATATTATATTTTTATATATATATATTTTTATAGATTTCATATAAAATATAAAATGTGCTTTCATTACAGTAGCAAGGGGTATAACCTTAGTGCATGGGACACATGAATACATGTGTGGTTTCACATGTTATATGCACTCACACTTCCAATTTACACCAGCTACACTACCCTAGGTGACAAAAATAACTTACCACATACTTTAATATGAAAATAGTACTTTTAACATTGCTTTACCATGTAAAATTGGATTGTCTGTTGTAGTATTCAAACCGTGTATGCCTGCATGCAAAGCTAGTGCTCTAACCACTACACTACCTTGGTTTGGGGATTTCAGATATATATTTTTATTTACCTCCTATTGCATATTAATATTATATTATTATATTAAGTGGAGATTATTTAGGTTTTCAGCCATGTCACTGAGTACTGCTGTCATGACATAATGGCATATATTTCAGTTTCAGACTTATATCATTCAGAACATTCATGCTAATGCATAACCTGTATCTATCAACGTTCTGTCTATCCTCTGTGCAGATGGGATGATACCCATGCTCAGGCTGTGGTTGACTACACTACAGAATGGGTCTGAGAGCCCATACCTGAGTTCATGTTGGATGCAGCCAGAAATGGTATCTGACCTATGAGACCTCTATGTGTTGCCTTTGAGAGGGCATTACAGACCTGCTTCCTGATCATGAGGGGAGGGGGGCATGTGCTGTACATGCACATGTGCACCTATGGGGGGACAGGGGGTGAAGTTTATACTTCACCTGTCCGTAGCCAGTTGCCAATATCTATGGCATATGTGTATGTGGTGTTATTGACCACCACTACAGAGCAGATATGTGTGTTACCTCTGGAATTGCAGACACATGTCTGGAAGGCCTAGGGATTGGCCTTGGTGGATGTATGCAGTTTGCACTCAAAGACAGCCTTACTGTACATCACCTGTGACCTTATTTGCTTGTGCAGAACAAGGTGACATGGCTGGCATTGAGGCACCTGTTCCTTCTTGGCTCGTCCTGTGATTATTTCCACCTATTATGGTAGTTGTGCATTGCTGCTGTTCACCACAGGTGTTCAGCCTACCTTGAGGGTGTTGATGTTGTCCTGTCAGGTATTGCTGGGGCCATACAGCTATGTAGGTGCCCACATAGTATTGTGGTATAGGCCTCAACACTGCTGCTAGTTCCAACATATGGGACATCCTTCATGTGGGCCTTGCCCCTTTTCCTTGCCTGTCCAGAGGACATTATGGAGGTGTAGGGGGCTACAGCTTCACACATACTAGGTGGGAATACTCCACAGGACAGGACATGTGGAGACAGCCCAACAACATGGGGGACAAATCTCCAGAATTGGGTACAGATTGTATGTCATTAGTGCTGTTATACACATGGAGGGTTGCTAGATTCACATGGTTCATCTGGACATGCATTTACTGAGTGACTTGACATCTGACAGTGATATGCCTCTAACATACCTCTCAACTGGCATGTTGTCCACAGAGTGGTCAGAGGTTTGCCTGTTATGTTTGGTTGGTTCCTCGAACAACGTCTGTTTTTGTGGGGTTGGTAGGATAATGTGAGGATTGCAGTCACTAACTGTTGACATCCACTGGAGTCCCAGACATCATATCCTTCAGGGATGTTATGTTATAACAACATGTATAACACCAGCTACAATTTCAGTTTGTAACATCATTATGTGTGATATGTCCATCTTTCCAGCCCCCTGTCCCCCAAGTACATCATGTGTTGTCCAGATGTCCTGCACTATGAGGTGCGGAGGTATAGTAAATCATTAATTACTGACTGCACTCCAGTTATCATCCCAGTAACCTAGCAGACTCCTGGCCATGGTATGCAGCAGTGGCCAGGATTATGGTTCCACACCCTGGAAATTCTGTGGAAATTTGTACATATGACAGTTATGTACGTCTGGCCATTGTGAACAGACTGCCAAGATTGTGTAGCAGTGTTGTGTGTAGATGTTTGTTTGGCTGGGTAGGGAGAGTAGCAGATGTGAGTGCCATACATCCTTTACCTATCTGACTGTGCATGCTGCTACGGCTGCTGGAGGTCTATCAGGTCTGCATGCTTGTAGGGGCAGACTGTGAAATGTCCTGTAACACCTCAGGATTCCCAGTACACTGTGATTCTGGTCAGTGTATGTCAGTGTAGTGTGTGATTGGCAATTAAGATGTTTGTTCAGACAGTTGTTCTACTCTGGAGTTCATTTTGGGTACTGGTATGTTGCTGTGACTGTGGTGCAAATGTTTTTGGGTAGATATTTTTGCACCACTATCTGCTTTTTACTACAGTTCCATCCCTGTAGTGCATGCTATATTTGAATATACATAGGTAATTGCCCAGAGTTGATGTGGGGGGAGTGTTGTGTTGGTCTTACTGTGCTTCATAAGGTGCTGGGTGACATGTTTGGCAGCTGTCACAGGATTTCCATTCTGTATGACCATGCTGTGGTCATACCTCTACACTATCCAGAGGCCTAGACACTGTCCAGATGCGTGGCTCATATGTTTGGTCTGTTCCCCAGACAGTTGTTGTCCTTGGCTAATCAGTAATATACTCTGGGGAATGCAGTCAGTAAATGCTAACATCCATTGGTGTTACTGACTTCATATCCCTCTGAAAAGATATGTGACAACAAACCCAGTAACACCCACAACTGTTTAAATTTATAACAGCAATATGTCATATATAACCCTGTGTTTGGGCGTCTGTCCCCTAATTATGTCAGGCTTTGTTCAGATGTCATGCACTAAGAGATTCAGAGGTATGTAGTATCATTATTTATTCCCTTCATTCCTGCTACCATCCCAGTGATGTCATAGACCCCCAGACATGTTTCAAGGAAGTGGCCATAGATATGAGTCCTGTGCCTATACATTCTGTGGGAAACTGTACATTTGAGACGTCTGTGTATGTCTGACCATTTTTAACAGACTGTCAGGATTGTGTAGCAGTCTAGTGTGTACATGTTATTTGGGCTTTGTATGGAGGTGGGTACATGTGAGTGTCATGGGCCCTTTCTATCTGACTGTGCATGCTGCTCCAATTTCTGGCTATCTATCACCTATATATGTTTGTAAGGGTAGACCATGACATGTCCCATAGCACCTCAAGACTCCCACTACACTGGGACTTGGGGCAATATATGTAGGGGTAATGTATGAGTGGAAAATGGGATATTGTTGCTCATACAATCATTATACTGTAGTGTTTATGGGGCCTGGTGCCATGACAGATGAGGCAGGACAGGTGGATCCACCGGGATCTGCATTCCCAGATGTGCTATGATGTTGAGGTTTTAGAAAATATGTTGGTTAGTCATGAACAAAACATTTCAAAATTAGTTTTAACAGCATGCATCGGTGTTCCAATTAACCCAAAACAACATATTTTAAACAGTTGCATAGCAAACAGAACACATGCATAAATGGAGCAACAGTAGGCATTATAATGGCTTGCAAGTTACTTTGATAGCAACAGGCCACCAATGATAGTATTTGAATGGGGAACATTAATAATCAAGCAATTCAATATTTGTAGAACAATAGGACACATGTCCCAAAAGTAGTTTTGTAGAAAAACATACCTGTTGATTATGTACATGAATTATTGGTGTAGACAGGGTGGGGAGAGAATGAGATATGTCAATTAACAACTGTTTAGGCTTTGATTGTTCACAACTGTACTGATCATTACTCTACTCATTACTCTCCAGGTATGACCTCACTTTACACCTACCATTAGCCTGGAGTTGGCCTTCTTAAAGCTAATACATACATTTCCTTACCTGGCAGACCTGTGGAGGAAATATCTGTTAAACTACCTGACTGTTTCTACACATATTCACATATTCAAGGTTACATATGTGACACTGATAGGGGTGCCCTGTACTCATGTTGTGTGTGTGGGTGTTACAGCCATACTCCACCTGGATTTCTATCTGTCATCCTGGGCATTGGCAGTGGTGACCACTAGCCATGACAGTGTGACACTTGAGGGACATTTATGAGAAGAAACCGCTTGGTGTATGTACTTATCTTGCTGCCATTTGCAGCCTTGGGGTTGGACAGTGGAAGTGTTGTACACAGTTTATTAGTACAGCCTTCTTACAACATTTTCATACCTGGCAGACCTGTGGAGGAAATTTCTGTTAACACTACCTGAATATTTCTACACATATTCACATATTCCTGCGTGAAATTATGCATACAGCTTACTACCTCTCCCGGGATTTGAATCATGCCTGTTTGTGCAAAAAGGTACAACAAGGCTGTGTTCCAGCACAACGAGCTATTGATAAACTGCTATTTCTTGCCTGAATGTTTTCTGCCTAATACTCTCTTGGTTGGACAATCTGAAGTTGTAATTCTGACATTCATGCATGGCAAATATACTGTGTATTAATACTTTGACATATTACAATCTGGAAAGCAATGGTTAACACAAAGCACTGCTGTAGGGGATACAGTATAATGGTTTACACATTACTATTCAGGGATCAGATCTTGGTGCATGGAATATTTCATATAGTTGATCTCCTGTTTTACAGCTCAACCATCTTTGTCAGATGAGCCTCAATTAATTCATGCTGTCAGAGCCATAGTTGCTGTGCAGAACCTGTACACATTTAGATTCATAAATAAAATAGAATTCCTGCTGTAAAACGAGAAGGAATATGCCAAAAAAAACACTGACGTTGAGAAAATTATTTAATAATAACAACAAAGCTTTCGGGACTATACCCTTCTTCAATACTACAAACATTTCTAGGAAGTTGTTAATATCACCACCTCTCATAGATGCATACACCATATCTATCACCCTGAATTTAAATCTATGGGTATCTCCATTGGTACTAATGTGCTTATATAATGCATTATTTTGCATTATTTTCATTCTTTCTTGGTGTATGCATCTATGAGAGGTGGTGATACTAACAACATCCTAGAAATTAAGGAATATGAATGGATTTTGCACTTTGCTGCTGACCATTCACCTGGTTGTAACACAGCTATAACTCTAAAACCAATTTTAGTGAGGTTACAATATACTAAATTTTAAAGTTTGGATTTTATGTACTGTTTTTTTTTAATAATTTATTTCAATGTTGTCATTTAATTGCTTCCACTGCATGGTTGGCTGGCTGCGATCATGTGATGGTTTGGCTCCTATTTAAACTTAACTGCTTTGATTTTTGAAATGTTTGTAGTTTTGAAGAAGGGTATAGTCTCGAATACTTTGCTGTTATTATTAAAGAATTTTCTCAACGTCAGTGTTTTCTTTGGCACATTTAGATTCATACCACCACATACCAAAGCAAACACAACAGTCTAGGGGTTTTAGTTTTATTAAAGGGCACTGGCACTTTTAATGATAGCTATCCTGTACATCATATTAGTCTGCTAACGTCTCATTTATTCATTACACACACTACACATTTTAACCTACTGGCAGTTGACATTCTACTCCTTTCTATTTATTTGCCTTGAATACTGCAAGCTAGATTTGTACTCACCAGCCTCCCAGTGCAGTCTTAGCAACCTGCTGGCATGGACATCTATGTTCACAGCCCTCTCATCTGCAGCTGTACAGGAGATAAAGAAACATTTATGCATACCTATCAATCACATATGCAGGCTGGACTTTGGTAAATACTAATTGATACTTTTGGGACATTCTGTGCCCATGTGTCTTGGGTCCACTGGTCCAAGAGCTCCTTCTTCCTACACTTGAGGTCAGCGAAACATTGTTGGACCTGCTCACTAGTTTGAGGGATTCCAGTAGCACTGGTGAGATCATGTGTGAGATGGTCCCAGGCCTCTGATTTGTATTGGGAGCCCTGGTACTGGTCCTGCAGCAGTCTCTCCTCATGGTCTTTCACTAGGAGTCCAACCATGACCCTGGTCTCCTGAATGCCCCAGTGTTGTGCCTGAAAGCATGATCCCTCTCCTTTGCCAGCCATAGTGCCTGCAAAGATGAGCTACAACTGGTTATGGCTGTATTCCCACCTGCAAGGTTTAAATAGAGCCATATTCCTGCCCTGTGCCATCAATGGACCATTTTGAATATGCTGACCTAAGCTAAGTGATGCCCGATCCCACTTAGCTATGGTTGGCAGTGCCTAAAGTTTTAGATGTTGAGTACTGCTTACCAATGCACAAATCCACTTATCTGGACTACTTATTGCTTAGCATTACATTTAAGCAATGCTTACACCAGCTTAGCATAGCTGAGCACTACTTAACATTGCTCAGATATCATTTTATAGAGTATCAGGATTGGTGGATTGATTCATCATTATTGATATATTATAATTTTATGTTTACCTTCCATGACATCATGTGCTTTCATTACATTTTATTCTTGTGTGACTATACTGTATGGGGCACTTGTGTTTGTATAGGGGTTTCACATCTTTTCTAGACTAACACCTCATTTTTGGACCTGCTACACTACCCTGGCTGACAAAAAACAGTTGCTACATAATTTAAGTTTACAAAAATAATTTTAACAATACTTTCCCATGGAAAAATAAGTCGTCTGTCATGGTATTCGAACCGTGAACACCTACATGTAAAGCTGGGACTCTAATCATAACACAATCATGGCTTGGAAATCTCACCTGTATATTTACATTTATCTCCTATGGAATGTTTAAGTTATGCTATGCTTAAACATTCCTTAGGCTAGAAAAAAGTATACATTATTATTATATTATTATGTTATATAAGTGAGTCTTGTGGTTTTCCGACAACTCATTGAGGACTGCAATCATGAAATAATGGCATTCATTTGGCTTTCAGACTTCTATCCTTCAGGGACTCCTGCTAATACATATCCTGTTTTCTATCAAATTTCTAAGTGTGTGAGGGCAATTTGGCAGACACGTCCCTATTTTATTATTTATTCCTCTCATTATTTGTGTCTTTGTCAACATGCACTGCTAGAAAGGAATACTGGCATACATTTGCTTTCAGACTTCTACCCCTCAGTAATTCATTAATGTTTTCTATCAACATTCTACATTTAGTGGGCAATATGTGTGTTTTGTCCCTTTTGAGGAATTTATCCCCCATTATTTGTGCATTTGCACACATTTCCTGCTTTAACGGGTTGCGGAGATGTCATACAGCACTTTGGAAATGAAGGGGAGTGTGACACAGACCCTGTCACACACCCCCTGCATTGCTTTCTTGTTGCCAATGTTTATTTCAGGTCTGCGGACACTGAAATGATCATTTCAATTCAGTGTCCATGGACACTGAAATACTGGAATAATATTAGAGTAAATATCTAATATTATACCAGATTGATTTAGAAAGTGCTATATGGCACTTTCTGAATCCAGGGGGCTTGTGCAGTGTCCATGCACTACTTGGACATGCCCCCTGCACTTGTTCATGGTTCATGTCTATATAGGTAGTACAGCAGTGCGCCTTCATAAATATGGAAAGTGTGCTGCTGTGCTATACGGGCACGAACCATTCCATGCAAGAATAGTTTTATTCTTGCATGGAATTTATTGAATCCAGGGGTCTATTTTTTATTTATATACTCTGTTTCTCTTTTACTCTTTTTTACCATACCACCAAATTTATCATACTTAAATTTATAAAACATTGCTACTAATCTCTCATCTTTTTCATTTATCCACTTAATACTTTGTACAAATTTAATGATGAAGCATATACCACTGGGTTAATTAACTCTAAACCCCCTTCCTCTTTATTTACATACAAAAACTCCTCTTTTTCTGGGTTTAGTCTAGAACCTCATATAAATGAAAAAAAATATCTGCAATAATACATTTTCAAATACTGTTGGCAACATAAATACTTTTGCTTAGTAAGCAATTTCCCATCAGTACTGAATTTATCAAATAAGCCTTTTTCTGAATGATAGTTGATATGTTCTGCAGCAAACACAAGTTTGTTTTATTTCTTCTATTACTTCCAATTGAATTCTACTTACATCTTTATTCCCAAATTTTCTACCTAACACAGAAATGTATTTCACTGTAAAATATATATCACCTATCTCTACTGCATCACTCAAACTTTTACTTTTTTCATTATTTAAAACCACCCCTATCACCTATAGACACTCATTTATGCAAATGATTACTTCTATTATCCAATTTTTTTGCAATTCTTATACTGTCATCTGCATATGTTAACAGAACTGGAATTCTTAACCCTTTAGGTGTCATTTACTGCACCTCCTTCATTTTGTAATTTACTTCACCTACTATCACATTCATAACCGATGCAAAATGTATACAACTCACTGGGCATCCGTGACTTACATCACTCTTCATATGCACATCTTGGCTTAAGCAGCCATTTACAAATGTTTTTACTTTATTATTACTATACACTGAAATACATAATTTGCTATATTTCTCAATTTTACTATATTCTTTCATTATTACCCATAAAATTTCATCTCTAATTGTATGAAATGCCTTTTTAAGGTGTCCTATTATGATTTTCACTTCTTCTTTTCTATTCATAATATCATCCACAATTTCTATAATTATCATTAATAATTATTGACAACCCTTCCCCTTTATACTATATATACTATCTTCCATAATATTTTCCATTTTAGTTTCAAATCTCTTATAATCATTTATATTAATAATAGCAGTCTCCATTTTTTACATGCCTTTTATCTTCCTTATTCTATATGAATTGAAGTATTCCACTACATATATTTTTAATCATAAAACCTTCATTTAACCATTCATTCAAAATGTTTAAAAAAAATTTGCCAGTCCCTTAAATTTTGATAAATTTCTTAACCTATTCCTTCTGGTCCTGCAGCCAAATCTATATTTACTTGTCCTAATACTTTATCTAGCTCATAAAATGAAATCTCCTTTTGCAACTCCTTATTCTCATTTTCTGTTAACTTTTTTATTTTCTATGTTTTTTCACTACCTTCTTTTTTTCTATAAACATTTCTTGTATATATTGTACTACAATAGTCATAATCTTTCCCAAGTTCTTTCTATTTCTCCTTTTACATTTTTTATTTCTCTAATTACACTACCATGTTCCTTTACTAATATGCTTAAGTAACTCAATACTTCTTAGCTTTTTCCTTGTAAAAATATCTTTGTTTATATAACAATTCTTGTATTTTTTCCTGATTTCTTTCATATAATTATTAGTCTTTGTCAAAGTGCTTTCTATCATTTTTAAATCTTCTAAAGCATCTCTATATGCTCTTTTATATTTGTCTTTCTCTACTTTTCTCACATCATATTACCACTGTAAAACATTTTTTTTATATTTTTTTCTCAAATATCATCCATCATTCAGACCAATGTTTATGGAATGTTCTCATAATAATGCGATCTTTCCATAACTGGATTACTAATTTCTTTCCTTCTTCATTCCATGCTTTCACATTTAGCCTATTTATTCCCTTGCCTATTTTTATATATTGTTTGTTTTCTTTTATCTGTAGCCATATCGCAAGATGATCAGAAAATCCTGTTTCAAGTAACTCCCCCTCCTTCTATAACTAAACCTTCTGATACTGTAAAATAATCTATTTTGGTTCTATACATACCCCTTTTGTAAGACCATCACCACATCTTATAGCTTCTAACATTTTCTTATATCATTTTCTTTTTACACTTTTCGCTTAAATCACACTTAATATAGTACTCATATTTATCATTACATAGTCTAAAATCTGATGAAATAATCTTTCACTTTCTTTACAATTCATATAAGCATATAATGTTATAATTGTATATACTCGTTCTTTCCATTTTAAATCTACAGTGGTCACTCTTCCCATTTTTGCTGAAGTTACATCTAATATTTTTACTATATTTCTATAGAATACAGCTATTCCAATTATCTCTCATTTCACAAATTCCAGAT
>NC_056733.1:815553011-815588011 GCF_019279795.1 Protopterus annectens
GGGTGTGGGGGGTGCAGGGAGGCTTGCAATTTACTAATTTCTGCCTCTTTACTATTCTAAATACTTTAAGTAATTGTAGCACCTGTTTTTGTATCCTATTTCATAGAGCTTTAGTAATAGGATCATAGCTGCAGCCAAGATTGCATGTATGGAGGACATACAATGCTTATCTATGTTTTTACTGATGCAAGCTTCACCTGCTTGGGCTGTCTTCACGTTTTAGCATCCTTGAGTACCTTGTGGTATATCAGTGAGGTTGTACTGCTCCCACTCTGCAGAGTTTACCTTATCACTAGGTTACAGTGGTTCTCCCTCACTTTTACTTTCTGTCTTTTAGCAGCCATAGCAAAACTCTGCTTCAGACCATTTGTTTACACGTTGGGCTAGGTGTGCAGAATTACATGGTTTGAGAAGGCCGAGACTGATTGTCTCCAAGTAACAAAACATGTTTTTCTTTGCTCTTATTTAAGCCTCACATTTGCACAATGCTGCTCTTCACTCAGTGGCAGTTAGCAGTGCCCTCTACAGATGCAAAAGCCTAGAAGCTCAGTTTTTCCCTAAACAGCTGTTAGTGAAACCCTTCCAAGCTTTCCTGCTGCTCTAGGAGCAAGTCAGCTGCACACTGAGCAGTGTTGCCTTATTGACCAACCTTAGCGTACATAAAGTATAGGTCCCTCTTGTAGTCTCAGCACTAACAGCACAGTCTTATCAAATTAACCCATTCCCTTTCCTAATAAAACACACAGTAAGAGTCTTCTATCATGTACGTGCAGTTTCCCATCATCTCTCTGGTCAGCCTGATAGACATGGGCATCCTGAGGCAATGTAGCAATTGTCTCATGTATACTGACAATCATTTATTCCTGAAAAAACAAATATTTTATGTGAAAGATATACAGTAAACTCTCAGCTAACTGTCACCCATGGAGATTGGTAGATGCCGGATAACTGTAGTTTCTGGTTGTTTGAGAGTTACTATTAAAAATAGGCCTGACTAATACTGTACCCTATACTATTTGTTTGGTTTGACTTGTTCTCAGGTTGGGGAGAGAGGGGATTTATTCATATCTTCTTTTTTAAAACTCTAAAACTCTAAAAACATCATGTATGTTTCTGCAGGGGGAAAACAGAAAGTGCAACACATGAAAATTGCACTGTATTCTTCAATGTTTCTTTTTCTGGTTGTTTGAGTTCCAGTTAACTGAGAGTTTACTGTAGTTACACTATGAAACTGGAGGCAAGGCTATCACATAAGGACAAATCAAATGCCCAGCAGGTTGCATACACTTCCCACACTAAATAAGGACACTACAAATAAACCCACATATGCAAAGGTACTTGCTAGTAACTTCGCATAAGATAAGAGGCCTCCCAAACAGAAACCACTTGCACACATAACAGTGTAAAAAAAACAACCACAACACATAATAACACACACACACACACACACACACACACACACACACACACACACACACACACACACACACACACACACACACACACACACACACACCAATGTCTCAACAAATAAGCCTATAAGGCATAACACCACAAAACCTAATGTACTAGTCATAGTTGACTCCATTGTGAGACACATGGATGTTCACCTCACCAAGCTGGATAAGGAGCAGGTTATGGTTAGCTGCCTGTCAGGTGCCAGTATCGATCAAGTAATTCAAGCACTCAAATCATTCAACTACAAGTACTGGTATGACTTTGCCATAGTCAATTTTGGGGTGAACAAACTGAGACTTACCTCACTGGACTATATGAAGAGAGACATGACTGACCTTTCAGATTATGTGTCACAGGCAGGTATATGCCTAGCCTTAAGCAGCATTCTACCTTCTCCAAGGATGATGCCACAGTACAAACAAAAAATGATTGACTTTAGCAATTGTCTTAGCTTCAGGTATCAGTCCAAGGGGATGCAATATTTGTTAGCCTGGGAAGCCATGGTCAACAGGCCACACTGCTTTGCCAGAGATGGTTTGTACCTGTCTTCTCTAGGCTTTTGGATACTGGAAAAGGCATTTGCCACCCCATTGTGCCTTTTTTTAGCAGTGTCAAAATAACCAACCTCCCAACTTAAGTCATTATATCCGAGTGATACCTCCAGGTCCATCTGCAGTTACCTCTGACGCCTCTAGGCATCAAATATTGCTTGTTCATATTTGCATCAATAATTCCAAAACTGTGCTATGTGCAAGGTTTTGAAGGGTTTCATCTTAAAGCTCACACAATGGCCTACTCAACTGCATTAATATTTGACCTCTATCTAGTGCAGGTAAATAGATATTAACTGTTGTTTTTATGATATTAATTTATGTAGATATAATTTTCATATTTTTCTAAATATCTAAATAACCAAATAACACAGATAGAACTCCACAGACTCATATGAAAGCTCTCAGCTAGGTGAATAAAATGCTGCTGGCAGTATGTGTGAAACTTGAGAAGTTGCTAAGATACTGTAAGTTGTTTACAAAATACTATAAAAGTAATAGTTATTGTGTTAACTGTGACTTACAAAATTTGGTTTAAGACCTAGAACCTTTGTTTGAAATGTGAGGACATAATTTGATTTTGTCAAAAGGCTTAGGCTGCACCCATTGGAAGTTACAGTGTAAACTTCCTGAGCTCCATTGAAGTGAATGAGTTAACAAAATCCTAGCTAGATAAACTCAAGGTGCTGCTCCTTAATGCTAGGAGTCTAAACAAGAAGCTGCATTCCCTGGAAGCACACCTCACTTTAAATATGTTGAAGACTGTGCAGTTACCAAGACATGGTTTAAACGCACAGAAAGCACTCCAGTCATGCAGGGCTATAATGTCTTCCATACATTCAGACCACACATTTAGCATGAAAGAACCAAAGGAAGAGGTGTACCCATCTTCATTACATATAAGTACGCCTTGAGACTGGTCAAACAGTATGACTCTCTTGAGCTACTCCATGCTCAATTAACTATAGGCAAAGCCCCTATCACATCATAGCTAGCTATAGGTCCCCAACCATGAAACAGGGAAAGCATACCTCATACCTGGACTTACTGGAGTCACTTGCCATACAGCTCAACACTTTACTCATGGGTGATTTTAATTATCCTACCATAGAATGGGAAACATACATGACCACAAATATGCTGGCTCAGAGGTTCCTGGACTTTGTCAATGGAAATTCTCTGGAAGAGCTAGTCAGCACACCCACGAGAGGCAAAAATGTCCTGGACATAGTACTCAGTAACATGGAAGAGCATTGCACCCCTCATGTGATGTCCTCCCTGGTAAGATCAGACCATAGACCAGTCTCGTTCAATGTAATTATATGACCAGATACCCCATCAAGCTCAAAAATGTTTAAAAATTTTTCAAAGACAAATTACCTCCTACTGAGTGATGGTATAAGAAGTTTCAAAGCCCCCTCAAACACAGATAACATGGACTCCTATGCAGAGGTTTACACCAATGCCTTGCATAACCACTTAA
The DNA here is from genome assembly GCF_019279795.1 of Protopterus annectens. NCBI lineage: Eukaryota > Metazoa > Chordata > Ceratodontiformes > Protopteridae > Protopterus > Protopterus annectens. The sequence goes on from NC_056733.1 coordinate 815,556,504, forward strand.
TCAGGTGCATAGAATTGTCTGTACCTGACCGGATAAAAAACAGATCTTCCCGAAAAAACAAGCCACCCTGGTGGACCCCTAGTATAAACAGGCTATACAACAAGAGAAGAAAACTAACGTCCAACAACAAGAGGGAACTAGTTCAGCAGAGGAAGAAATCCCTCTCTAGCTTAAACAAATAAATCTGAGATCTTTTCAAGTCCTCCAAAGCTAATTATGAAGCAAAAATAGCATCCCTAGCTAAGGATAATCACAGGGCATTCTTTAACTATGTCCAAGATCTAAAAAGGAATATGCAGCACTAGGAAGCCTGAAACAGATACAAGCACTCAGCTCTCCTTGTCAATAAGGAGAAATTAATCATAGGCACTAAACAGCCTATAATTGCAAAGTACATTGCAAAGGCAAGGGAAAACAGCTCTTAAACTTTACATAAAAGCTCCTAAACAGGCATGTCCAAGGGTCAGCTTCCGGTGATTTCTCCTGTCCACCTGGTGAATCTGGGCATACTGGGGCAATGCGGCAACTGCCTCATGTACACAGACAATCCTCTCCTCCTACCACCCAACACTACAACCTGTGAGAGATGCACTTACATAGCCAAACTGGAAGCAAAGCTCTCTCCGGCCAAGATTGTGCTAGACAGTCAAGAGGAGAAGGTTAACACCTGCATCACACCTCAAGCAACTCATAGCCCTTCAAAACCCACACTATCAACACCAACACATAGCAACACTAAACCCACATATGTGGAAGCCCTTAACATTAACCTGGCCAAGCAACAAGGACCTCCAAAGCCGAAACGCAAACAAACACCAGTCACAACCAAAGTGACACATAGCTCACAACACCAGTGTACCACCAAACAACAGTCCCTAAGGCAAGACAATGTACCTAACACTTAAGTCAAAGGTGACTCTATAGTCAGGCACAATGATGTCCAACTCACCAGACTGAAAAAGGAGAAAATTACAGTCAGCTGCCTGTCGGGTGCCAGGATCTGCCACATAACACATGCACTCAAGTCACTCCACAACAAGTACAAATACGACTCTGTCATTGTCCATGCTGGAGTGAATGACTTGAGACATACCTCCCTGGACTACATGAAAAGAGATATGGAAGAGCTCTTGGATCATGTGACCCAGGCAGGTATGACCCTAGCCCTGAGTAGCATCCTGCCTTCGCCCAGAATGATACCACAGTATAAGGACAAAGACATTGACTTCAACAATTGGCTAAGCTTCTGGTGTCATTCAAAGGGGATCCAGTATTTGTCTGCCTGGGAAGACATGATTGACAAACCACGATGCTTTGCCAGAGATGGTCTGCACCTGTCACCCTTGGGATTCAGGTTACTGGCTAAAGCTCTTGCCACCCCTACAGTGCCTTTTTTAGGCAAGGTTCAAAGGATAAAACCACCACCGTAACAGACAGAGGCAGGCAAAATCTGAAGGTAATGCTACTCAATGCTAGAAGTCTAAACCTCAAAATGCACTCTCTCGAGGCACTCCTAAAAATGGAGAACATCGATATCTGTGCAGTAACTGAGATCTGATTCAAGGCTCCAGAGATCACCCCTGCAATACCAGGCTACAATTTTTACCACACTTTTCGGCCACAAAACCAGGACTGAAACACTAAAGGTGGAGGAGTGTCCATATTCATCAAGGATATTCACACCTCCAGGCTAGTTGCCCAACACAATGCATCTGAAATTCTCCAAGTGCAACTAACACTAGGTAAGACTGCAATCCAAATTGTAGCTTGCTACAGATCCTCAACCATGTCCCAAGATTCTCACTACACCTTTCTAAATATACTGGAAAATATTAAGATACAACCAAACACCCTAATACTGGGTGATTTCAACTACCCTGCCATTAATTGGGAAAACTACTCAGGTACCAACTCCTTTTCCCAATGGTTCTTGGAATTCATAAATTCCAGCGCCCTGGATCAATTAATCCATTGTCCCACCAATATCCTAGACCTGGTCATTACCAACATGGGAGATAGATGCTCCACACCAGTGGTCACCCCCTCATTGGTCAGATCTGACCAAAAGCAAATCACCCTTGACATCCACATCCCACCCCCACCCCCTAGTAAGGAAACCTCCTTAAAAAACTTCTCCAAAGCCAACTTCAAGCTACTGAAGTCAGAAGTGACAAACTTTACAACACCCATGCAGACGGGATCTGGAAGTTCGACTGCAGAATCCTACACTAAGGCACTGTACGAGCACATCCACTTGTGCATGAATCGTGCCATCCCAAATAGAACCAAGATGCTCTTCTCCAAAAAAAGGAAGCCAATCTGGTGGTCCCCTGCTACAAACAAACTATACAACAGAAGGAAGAAACTGTTGCAAAAAAGAGGAAAATCCCAGGATGCAAAAAACACCCTCACCAGCCTCAGTAAGAAGCTGAGATTCCTCATAAAATCCTCAAAAGCTAGTTACGAAAATAAAATTGCCAAAGATTCCAAAGACAACCACAAGGCATTCTATAGTTATGTCAATAATCTAAATGGCAATGCTCAGATCTGCTCTGAGTTACAATAGAATGGCATTAAATATACTGATCCCAAGGATATTGCCTATATCCTGGCAGATCAATTTAGTGCCAACTTCATCCCACTCTCACCCCCTAACGGGCCCATCTCAATACCAAAAGATTGCCAAATTCCGATAATCACAGCGACACAGGTAGAAACCGCACTCTCCAAAGCTAAGAATACAGGATCCATGGGACCAGATGACATCCCAGGCTGTGTACTACATGAACTACAAAATGAACTGGCACCTCACCTAAGTGTCATGTTTAATCATAACCTCACCTCAGGCTTCGTGCCCACAAGGGAGGATCCACCTTGGATCCCGGGAACTACCGTCCCATCAGTCTGACAAGCCTGATTTGCAAGGGCATGGAACGTATTATCATGGAACTTATAAACAAAGACATTGGCAACCTTCAAACACTGGACCCCACACAGTTTGGGTTTGAGAAGGGCTGATCTTGTCTACTGAATCTGATTGACTTCTTCGAATCAGTCTCCAGAGCTGTGGACGAGGGTAAGGCAGTCCACACAGCCTATCTGGACCTCGCCAAGGTCTTTGACACCATCCCCCAGTCTGGAATCATAGATAAACTTACTAAGCTGGGCATAAATCCCTACGTCACTCGATGGGTTGCTAACTGGCTTACTGACAGAACCCAGACAGTAAAAGTAGCCGACTCCAAATCCAGCTCCAGACAAGTGACAAGTGGAGTACTTCAGGGTTCAGTCCTGGAACCACTCTTGTTTGGCATCTACTTCTCTGAAGTACAGGCCAACACTAAGGGACTCTGGCTAACAAAGTTTGCAGATGACTACAAACTGGGAGCCATTATTGAATCCCCAAATGATGAGGATATTCTACAAAAGGGCCTTACAGAAACAGATGCCTGGTGCCAGAGCCATGGGCTCAAGCTTAATGCCAAGAAATGTATAGTTATCCCCTTTGGAAAAAAACATGTACCCATGAATTACCACATAGGTGGCAGGACACTAAACATCGAAAGTGTGATGAGAGACTTAGGGACACAGGTGGACAGTGGTCTCACTTTCAATATTGCCATAACAGTCAGGAAATCCTTCTATGTGGCACACCTCATCACTAAGGGCTTTTCATCCAGAAAAAAGGAGGTCATTGCCCCACTGTACTCATCCCTCATTAGACCCATTATAGAGTATAATGCCCCATTTGGTATGTACCTCACAAAACATCTGCAACAGCTGGAAATGCCACAGAAATACCTCACTAAAAGAATCACAGGCCTAAAGCAGATACCATATACTGACCGTCTAAAAAAACTCCAGCTATACTCTGTGGCATATTGTCTACTCAGAGGTGATCTCTGCTTAACATACAAGGCCATGTCAAACCCTGAGCTGTTGGACATGCTCCACTTAAAGAAATCCCAATCCCTCAGAGTCACACGCTCCAGGGATCTAAACCTTGTCATCACAATGAACAAAACATGCTGGAGGGATAGGTTCCTGACCCAGAGACTCCCCATATTCTGGAATAGACTGCCCATACATATCAAGCAGAGCACCTCATTGGCCCTCTTCAAAAGGAACCTTGATGATTGGATGGGAGATAGGAAATTCACCCCGGGGATCATGTCAGTCACCCTGCTAGACAGGGGCCTGGAGAAGTAAATATTGTGGGAAGAAATACCCAGGGAGTTGTTATGGCTAGGCTTGCATAGGCCCTAGGGCTGATAGCCTAGTACCAACCTATGAACCTATGAACCTATGAACCTATGCTGAACTGGTTGTGGATGACATCACCTATACTCAACTGGAAGTAATTGCCAACAAACTAGCTGACAGATTTGGAGCAAACCTAATCCCCTGTCCACTCCAGTAATCCCCCAAAGTATACCTGCCACCATTCCTCAGCCTATTATCTCGAGATCAGGTCATCTTGGTGCTCCCCAAGGCCAAAAACACTGCATTGATGGGACCAGACAACATCTCAGGTTGCCTTTTAAACAACATAAAACATGACCGAGCAGACTCACATGGGTCCCTGTTTAACCATAGCCTGTGGACTGGCTATGTTCTGGTGGAATGGAGGATAGCAACAGTAATCCCTCTGCACAAAGGGGGACTAGCAAATGACCCTGGGAATTATAGGCTCATAAGTTTGAATAGCCTCATCTGCAAGGCCTTGGAAAAAAATCATTATGGATCTTATAAATAAGGACATAGGTAAACTCCAAACTCTGGACCAAACCTAGTGTGGATTCATTAAAAGTAGATCATGCCTGTTAAACATGGTTGACTTCTTTGAAAAAGTCACCAAGGCCCTAGACAAGGGAAAGAGTACATAATGCCTATCATGACCTAGCCAAGGTATTTGACACAATACACCACTCAGGTAATATAGAGAAATTCTCCAAATTGGGAATTAACCCCTACATTATCAGATGGATCACTGACAGGACACATACTGTCAAAGTGGGTGACTTCACCGCTAGCAAAAGACCACTAAACCAGTGGCATACCACAGGGTTCTGTGTTGGGACCTTTACTGCTTGGAATTTATTTCTCAGAAGACCAGGCAAACCTGGACAGCCTGTGACGGGCCAAATTCGCTGACGATTGCAAATTGGGAGCAGTCATTGAGTCCCCCAATGATGTTAATATAAAGCAGATTAACACAGACAAATAACTGGTGCCAAAGCCACAGATTAAAGCTAAATGCAAAACATGCATTATTATTCCCTTTAGGAAAGCTGACATCCCCACTAACTACATTATAGACAGGACCCACCTAAGTGCAGACCAAGTGGTACGTGATCTGGGTACTCAAGTTGATAGCAACCTGAACTTTGACCACCATGTATCTACAACATACCTGACAACTGTCCAAATGTTTGCAGATTGTACAGATTTTGCCTCATATTTTTCATCTGTTCCTCATAAAATTTGTGATTCTCTGGTAAATCGCTGGGATAGTCTCAGGACTGATGTCACTTAACAATGATATAAATTTGTGTTCCAGACTTCATATCCTTGAGAAGAATGCATGCTAAGACAAATACTGTTATTCTAGCAACTTTCTAGTTCTAAGTTATTTAAAATCTTCCCTATTTTTGGGCCTTTGTCCCCCCATTCTGTCATGGTTTGTCCAGAAATTTTGCACTAAGAGGTCTGTGACCTCTATAAACAGCACAAGTAAAAAAATGAGGGTTATGCTACTCAACGCCAGGAGTTTAAATCTCAAAATGCATGCACTCGAAGCACTCCTAAGTATGGAGAACGTTGACATCTGTGCAGTAACTGAAACCTGGTTCAAGGCTCCAGAGAGCACTCCAGCACTACTGGGCTACAACTCATACCACATATTTTGGCCACAGACACGAACCGAAACATAAAAGGAGAGGGTATATCCATATTCATCAAGGATACCCACACCTCCAGGTTAGTGGTACAGCATGATACCTCTGAGATCATCCATGTGCAACTAACATCGGGCAAATCTGCAATGCAAATTGTGGCCTGCTACAGATCACCCTCCATGACCCAGAACCACCACTCTGCCTTTCTGGAGACACTGGAAAACATGAAGGTCCTACCAAACACACTGATATTGGGTGATTTCAATTACCCTACCATTAACTGGGAAAACTACTTGAGTACAAACTCCCAGGTTCAGCGCTTCCAAATGCTCTGGATCAGCTGGTAAACTCCTTTACCAGAGGCCACAACATATTGGACCTGGTCATCACCAACATGGGCGACAGGTGTTCCACACTGGAGGTCAACCCATCACTGGTTAGATCAGACCATAAACTAATCACTCTGTATGTCCACACCCCACCACCACCCCTAACCAAGGAAACCACAGTGAAAAACTTTTTTAAAGCAAACTTCACCTTACTTAAGGCAGAGGTGGTAAGTTTCACAGCCTCCATGCTAAAGGATAATGCTGCCCAAAGATGCAGAATCCTTTACAATTGCATGATATAAGCACCTACAAGGATGCATGGATCGTGCCATCCTTAGCAAAACCAAGACTCACTCCCCTAAGAGAAGGAAACAAGTCTGGTGGACCCCTGACATAAACAGGTTATACAACAAAAGGAGGAAATTAGTTCAGAAAAAAAGCAAATCCCAAGATGGAAAGACATCCCTGATCAGTATCAGTAAGAAACTAAGGTCCCTCATAAAATCATCCAAGGCTAGCTTCGAAAGAAATATAGCCAAGGATTCGAAAGATAACCACAAAGCCTTCTTTAGCTATGTCAAGAATCTAAGTGGCAACTCGCAGATATGCTTTGAGCTAGAGCAAAATAGCACAAAATATAGTGAACCTACTGATATTGCCAACATCCTGGCAGATAGATTCAGTGCAAACTTCACCTCCCTCTCACCTTCAAAAAGGCCCACAACAATACCGGAAAAGTGTAGTGTCCCAGAAATCACAGAAGCACAGGTTAAAACAGCCCTTTCAAAAACCAAAAACACAGCATCAATGGGGCCAGATGGTGTCCCAGGCTGTGTCTTGCACGAACTACAGAACGAACTAACCCCCATCTAAACACGCTGTTCAACCTCAGCCTCTCCACAGGCTAAATGCCCATAGAATAGCACACAGCAACGGTTATTCCGTTCCACAAAGGAGGGAACACAACTAACCCTGGTAACTATCTATAAGCCTGACTAGCCTGGTCTGCAATGCTATGGAGCGCATCATCATGGAACTCATTAACAAAGACATTGAGAACCTCCAAACACTTGACCTGACCCAGTTTGGCTTTGTTAAGAGCAGATCATGCCTACTAAACCTGATTGACTTCTTCGAGACAGTAACCAAGGTCATAGACGAGGGAAAGGTGGTTCACACAGCCTACCTTGATCTCGCCAAGGTGTTCGACACCATTCCTCACTCGGGTATTATAGAAAAACTCACCAGCCTGAAATTAAACCCCCTATATCACAAGATGGGTTGTCAATTGGCTTACAGACAGAACTCACACCGTAAGAATTGTGGGCTCCAGGTCCGACTCTAAACCAGTCACAAGTGGTGTCCCACAAGGCTCGGTCCTGGGAGCCCTACTGTTTGGCATATACTTCTCAGAAGTACAGGCAAATGCAGGAGGACTATGGCTAACCAAGTTCGCCAATGACTGCAAACTGGGAGCCATAACTGACTCTCTGGCTGACGCGGACATCCTTCAAAAAGGCCTTACTAAGACAGACACCTGGTGTCAAAGTCATGGCCTCAAGCTAAATGCCAAAAAATGCATAGTCATCCTGTTTGGGAAAAACAAAACACCCACAAATTACCACATAGGCAGCAGCCCTCTTAATACAGAAGAGGTAATAAGAGATCTGGGGACCCAGGTAGATAATAATCTCTCCTTTGACAATTATATTGCCAAAGTAGTTAGGAAATCCTTCTGTGTGGCCCATCTAATTACTAAAGGGTTCACATCTAGAAATAAAGAGGTTATAGTGCCCCTCTACTCGTCACTCATTAGACCCATCATAGAGTACAATGCCCCATTTGGGATGTACCTCACAAGACACTTCCAACAGCTGGAAAGACCACAAAAGCACCTCACCAAGAGGATTACTGGCCTCAAACATATGTCCTATGCAGCCCAACTGAAAAAACTCCGGCTGTACTCAGTGGCATATCGCTTACTCAGAGGTGATCTCTGCCTGACTTACAAAGCCATGTCCAACTCAGAATTGATGGACATGCTCCACCTAAAGAAATCCAAGTCACTGCGAGCCACACGCTCTAGTGAGCTAAACCTCACCACAACAATAAATAGAACATGCTGGAGGGATAGATTCCTGTCACAAAGACTCCCCATGCTTTTGAACAAAATTCCTAAATACATTAGGCAGAGCCCCTCACTAACACTCTTCAAGAGAAACCTTGACGAGTGGATGGGTAACAGAAAATACACCCCTGGGATCACTTCATTGGCTCTGCTTGACAGAGGCTCAGTTAATTAATGGGGCGGCGAAAGCCAACACACTCTGGCTAGGCTTATAAATGCCCTTGGGCAGATAGCCTAGTACCTACCTATGAACCTATGAACCTATGAACCTAAGAGGTTGAGAGATATGATCAACAGTAGTAAGGAAATCCTTTTATGTGGCACATATTATAAGTAAAGACATCACATCTAGATCTAAGGACATTATAATTCCATTATACTCAGCCCTCATTAGACCAATAATCGAGTACAATGCTCCCTTTTGCATGTACCTCACCAGACATCTGCAACAATTGGAGACTGGGGAGGTTTCTCATCAAGAAATTACATGGTACACAAAACAAGTCTTATGTGGAAAGATTGAAATCTCTCCCACCATATTCAGTCACCTACAGGTTACTAAGGGGTGATCTGTGCCTGGCTTACAGGGCAATGCTACACATTCGTAAATCAAAGTGTATGAGGGTCACTCAATCCAGGGATCTTAACCTACCCCCTGACATGAACAGGTCATACTGGAGAGATAAATACATCTCCCAGGGACTGCCACTTCTCTGGAACAAACTTCCATTTCACAAGAAAGAGAGCACCTCCCTGACCCTCTTCAAATGCAAAATAGATTAATGGATGGGTGACCACAAATTCACTCTCGGGGTGGTGCCCATGTGCTTCCTGGACAGAAGAAGTCATTATTAACTACCAAATACTCTTACCTCTATGAACTTAACTCACCTAACCACTGACAACTGGGGCAACTTGGGATAAATATGGATAGGTTTGTAAGGGCTCTAGGGCCATTAGCCTAGTAATCTTCTATGACCCTATGAACCTATGAAGCCAGAACTCCCCACCTAAGTGTTTCATTCCACTTTCCCTTGACTGATTTATAGTGGGTTCATCTAGGCCACTACTGAAAGACACACACCCCAAGTCTGCTTCGCAAATCACCATCTCTCAGCCCTGGTAATTCCCCAAATTCATTTCAGGTCTTGCATGGTGGATCCTTTTTTTTCCTAATATTTTTCTATTTCCTTTGGTTGCCTCTCTATCCATTTTCACTTCTGTTCTCTAGATCACTTCAGACTTTCCAGATAGTTCCTCTATGGCTTTTGCCACCCCAGCATCACATGACATGCATCCCACCACCATAGCAGTCTGTTCAGTGTCATTCCTGAGCCACCAACCACTGTTTATTCCTATTACCACAGGATCATACCTCTCAACTTCTTAGTGCAAAAAAATAAGGACAATACTTAAAATAATGGGGGGAGGACAAAGGCCCAAAAATATGGACAGGTGTTAAATACCACTCTTATAAACTTAGAATGTTGCTAAAATAACAGGATTTGTACTAGTGGGTGCATTTTCTGAAATATATGAAGTTTAAAACTCAAATGTATGTCATTATTTAGTGACTTCAGTTGTCAGTGATTTGCCAGAAAATCACAAATGTTATGTGAACAGACAAAAATATGACGCAAATATCTGGATATTCTGCAAAAAATCTGGAAAGCTGACAGGCATGGATGGGATTATACATACTCACTCTTATTGGTTCTTGAGTTCTGCTTTCCTACCGGAGTGGTACCAAAATCTATGCACCTCTCATTATGTACTCAATTGCAAGAGGTAGTATCTGACATCCCATTTAAGAAACCACACTTCTTTTTCCTACTGGTCACCCTTCACCCCCACATGTGTCACTTGATTGGAAACCCTGGGATCTCCTTTAATAGTCATATTACCCAACCCATCCCTTTGCAATTTTTGGGCAGACTTAACTATATTCTCCTTGCTACAAGCTTTTTTAAAACTAACTTTCAAAGGTAAAACTGAGAGGCTAACCTGCCTCCCCCCCCCCAGACAACTGTTTGTTCAAAGTTAAACACATTCAGTCAGCCACCCTCTGTAAGCTTTCCTTCACATAAGTACCCAGCCTAAGGGCCTCTGATGTACTTAACCTCATTCCTACTTCTCATTTCTTCTGTCTACTGAGACATGTTTTTTCTTCCTAGATCATGGTTTTCCAGCTAAACATCTTTCACTTTCTCTCTCTCTATGCAATGACTTTTGGTACTCACCTATGGCATGGCACCACCAGTCTACAGCCACTCTTCGATCTTTGTTTTTTTTAATCCCACATACTGCCTTCCACCCACACACCCACACAGACACCCCACACACACACACACACACACACACACACACACACACACACACACACACACACACACAAACACACCTATCATTTGCCAATGTCAGATTTCTGCTTCTTTTTTAAATTTAGCACTGACCACCAGAAAACACTGCACTGGTCCCTTGAAACTGCTTAGCCCTCAAAATTGTCTGCTCAGCTCCCCTGCCATTGGTCAATACTCACTTTGCAACCTTACCATAGTAGTTAGGCAGCTGCATTTTATTGACTGCAGGTCACTCCACATAACATCAGACAGGAGCACACCCTAGCCAGACTGCTCTTCATCTTCCTTGCCTTCTATGCACACTCTCAGTAAATAGTTAACTGTTGCACTGGTGGCATCCAAGTCCCCTTCCCCAGGTGGCATTACCTTGACTAGTGACTTTGCCTTGAGCACACAACAGTTATATCTAGACTAAATCTCACATAGTGATGTGCTGTCATGCTCTGTCCCTCTACTTGCACAAGAAGTCTCACCACCCACCCCACGTGATATGGTTACTTCAGTTCCTTCTTCCACCAGTACCCTCTCCTCTGGGGCCATTAGTAGTACACTATAATCAACCACTCCCTCATTTTTTCTATTTTTTTTATAAAATAGTTCCCTGTATGATATCTTTTTAAAGACTTTAAGTACCATTCTATATTGTGCCCCTCACAGGCCCAAAAGAGGACATCTCTCTCTCCCCAGGGGCTCACACAACCTCCACTGACCTGCACTAACAGTCCATTCTCTCCTGACTGAATAGCACTTCACTCCTACTAGTTGGTCAAGGACCACTTCAGTACTCACTGTGACTGTTGCTGCACTTTTGTGCTTCTACCATGATAGGTTATAAACTTCAGACATATCATTTGAGACTTTAATGGGGTTATGTATTCTTGGACAAAGTCTATTAAGTGTATCTGTACAACTCTAATGCCAAAACTATCTCATGAAGTCCAGTATCCAGGACAAAAGTGCTCACAGATAATAGCTGGAAATATAAAGTTTTTAGACTTAACCTGTTGTGATCATTTTTTTTTCTACACACACACACACACACACACACACACACACACACACACACACACACACACACACACACACACAATGAGGCTCCAGTAACCTCTTTGCTTTTCTGGTGTTCATGGTCATTTCAAGCTATGTAAGATGTCAATGTTGTGAAAGCTTTACTGGGAAAAGATGTTTTCTGTGAATAAGTAAGCTATTCAGAAATACACAGGCAGTTTACTAGTTGTATTTTAGCTGCCCCACTGTAGTGGTGTGTGCACGAATGCATCAGTATGTAATGCAATAAATTCAATATAATGACAGAATCATAGAGTAGCAATAAAGTAAAAACGGAGTCAAGGGACAGTCCAAAGCTAAAGAAGGAAGCAAACTTTTAAATGAGAAAGACTGAATGAATCTTAAAGTGTAAGCATAAAGCAGAAGTACAAAATGTTATGATAAAAAAAAAAAAAAAAACAAAGAAAAAGTTGAATGGTTCTCGTCTGACTAAAGGAATACTTCACTCTTAAATGCTGGGAAAAACTGATTTTATGGCACATCTAAATGATTTGGTAGCCTTTTTATGCTGTTGAATGCATTTAAGTAATGTGGATGTCCAGAGAATATGCATTGTGAAGTAGAGTGTCAAACCATGCAAAGAAAATTTTCCAAAATATTTTTATTTGCTTGTTAATGTACATATGTGTGTGTGTGTGTGTGTGTGTGTGTGTGTGTGTGTGTGTGTGTGTGTGTGTGTGTGTGTGTGTGTGTGTGTAAATTTGCAAACAGGATTTTTTATTTAATTGTTAACGTATGTCTGTGGACTTAAAAATGTTGAACAAAACTCTTAAACACGTCATTAAAAATGCAATGGCACTTATGAATTTAAAGATGCTGCTACCACCAAAGAGGATCACAGGATATTCTTTGGGTATATTGGGAAAAGTAGATGCAGCTTAAAGAACTGCTGTGAACTGATTCTAAATGGCACTGCCCTATTCTGATTTTGAAGCCATTGCCAACATCCTTGTAGACAAATTCAGAATTAATTTCACTTTACCTACTCAAGCCTTCATACTCCTCACTGCCCCCTAGAGATGACTCTTCTAAAATCACTCCGCATCAAGTCCTGTTAATCCTATCTAAACCCAATTATTCTTGCACTAAGGGTGCCTATAACATCCTTGGCTGCCTTCTAGTTATCATAAAGTATTGTTTAGCTCAGCCTGTGCTAAATCATTTCAGCTTAAACCTCAATGCTGGTAATATCACCATAGCTAGGAGAATGGCCATAGTGGTACCACTACTAAAGGATAGCCCTGCAACTAACTCTGCTAACAACAGACTCAAACACCTCATCTGCCAAGGTCATGGAGCACATCTTTATAGCACTCAAGCAACAACACAAGCAACACTGATGACAGTGCCATGGTGTAGAGTAAAAAAGCCCTAACTACAACCAAGGTGGCCCATATTCAAGTTACTGTTCAGTCACCTGAAGTGTTGGCAGGAGTGGATAGGCATGCCCATCCTGGGGAGGAGGGAGGTGCTTGTGATTAGGACACAAAGACAGGGTTCAATTCTGCTGGTGGAGTCTGGGGGAAACAACCACAAGGTGCTTCTGAAGGTGGGAATGGTATATTGCTAATATGAACTACTTGTAGAAGTGAGGGGGCAGTTCAGCAGTTATGTCCTCTGTATGCACAATTGAGAGGGTAGTGCTGGGTATGTGTAGGAAACATGGAAGCTAAGTAAGGAAACACTCCAAGCAGTAGGGAGACACTACTCCAGGGTCTTCAGTTTCCTGACTGGCCCTGGACATGGGGCAGAAATAACCCGGTAGACCCAGGAGATGAGAGGAGGAACTGTGGGCAGCTAATAGTCAGCCGCAGACAGCCCTTAAGCCCCAGATCCTACTCAAGATAGTTTCTTAACACGTAGGTAATGTCTGTTTAGTCTGTTATATTTCATTGAAGGGGTTACTGAAGCCCTGGATCAGGGTCATTCTTGCCACACTGCACATCTGGATTTTACCAGCACTTTTGATGCCATGCCTCTTATGTTGTCTGTTGGATTACTAATTGGCTTGTTGATAGAATTCACAAAGTAAAGCGTGGCCAAATCTTTTTTAAACCAAAAAAAAAACACAAGTGATGTCTCTATTATGGTCCTTCTCCTTTTTAGCGTATATTTTCTGATGAGAAAGCAGATACAAGGGACTGGGAATGCCCAAATTTGCTAATGCGAAGGACTGTGGATGACCAAGTCTGCACATGTCTGCAAAGCTGAGGCTGTGTAAACTCCACTTCTGGCAGTCAGATACTCCAACAATGGCTTGATCAGACCATCACTTGATGTAATGACCATGAACTCGCCCTCAATGACAAACCATGTTACACTGAGTACCCTAACTTTAAACCACATAAAGTATACTCCGATCAAATCTGATACATCAGAGATCTGGACACGTATGCTGACAATGAGCCATCTTTTGTTCACAATGTTTTAGCTATAATTAAGAAATCATTCTAGTTATATTTAATTGTTAGGGGCCTACCTATCAACTGTTCAGATTTTCACAGAAATTCCAGATTTTTGCCTCATATATTTGGTCTGTTCCTCATAAAATTTGTGGTTTTCTGGCAAATCACCGATGGTTGAAGTCACTAAATAATGGCACACATTTGAGTTCAAATTCTATATCCTTTAAAAAATGCATGCTAACATAAGATTTATTATTCTAGCAACTTTCCAAGTTTATAACAAGAATATTTAAAACCTGTCCCTAATTTTGGGCCTTTGTTTCCCCCATTATTTTAGGCTTTTCCAGATTTCTTGTGGTAAGATGTTCAGAGGTATGGCTGGGGGCATCTCCTTAAGGTCTAAAGAAGTCAAAGTTACACTGTGTACATCCCCACATTATACTTGTAAATTAATACAATGCCCTATTTGGCATGTACCTCTTTAAATACCCAATCCAACTTGAAAGGCCATAGGAATTCCTAAGGGCACTGAAGGAGTAAGTACTAATTTTCCAGGCACATTAAAATCCCTGCAGTGGTAGCGTTGTTGCCTCACAGCAAGAGGTTCTCCTGTTCGATTCTTGGCTGGAGTGCAGGGAGTGCCTTCTGTGTGGAGTCTGCATGTCCTCCCCGTGGTTTGGTGGGCATTCGAAAGACATGCGTAAATGGGCGTGCCTTCGCTGAAGGCTGAACATCGAGCTGGCACGTGGCGACCCCTAACCGGGAAAAGCCGAAAGACAACAACAACAACATACTCAGTAGTGTATAGACTTCAGAAAAGTAAACTTTTCCTGGCTTTTCATGCTACGGATGACTCTTCCCTTTTTGATCTCTGTCTCTGTAGAAATGGCAGCACTATGAATTTCCATACCAAAACCTAAGCCTCCATTATCACATTAGCGCCACCTTTTGGTGTGATAGCCACTTAACCCAGCATATTACTGACTTTTGGGTTAGGTTGCTTCTGTATGGTTACATTTAAATCTAGCCTATTACATCTTCTTGATTGGGGCAGGTAGTATCTCACTTTTACTGGGTTAATTTGTGCTTCTTAGATATCACTTTGACCACAAGCTTATTAAATCATCTGTGAAGAATGCAAACCCACTAGGTATTAGTGTCTCTTTTTCAGTGGTGACAGAAGCACATGATCCATTGAAGGGACTCAGATTCATTAAAGACAGAGAAGATCAGAGCAAGCACTACAAGGTGAAGTTTGTTAACAGCTCATAATCTTAATCGTCTGTGCTAAACTGACACCCTGTTCACATGTAGTGTCAACATTTTTAAAACTTGTTTTATGTTGGAAAATAGAATGAAAAGTAAATAATTATCATAGTGAGTGTTGTTGTGGGTGGCCACGGTGGTGCAGCGGTTAGCGTTGTCGCCTCACAGCAAGAGGCTCTCCCATTCGATTCTCGTCTGGAGCACCTTCTGTGTGGAGTCTGCATGTCCTCCCCATGGTCGAGTGACATTCAAGACATGCAGGTAGGTGTGTGCGTGAATGGGTGTGCCTTCTTTGAAGGCTGGGCATCGGGCTGGCAACTCGGCACCATAAAAATCCACTGCCAATCATTAGCAGTCAGGAGTTCCGCTGTGGCAATTCCCTAACCGGGAAAAGCCAAAAGGAAGACAGACAGTGAGTGTTGTTGTGGGTGTTTGACTTGATTGTATAATGTAACTGCACAGCATAATATTGAAGCACTTTGACACTATTTCAGTTTTATTTTTAAAATAAAACATAATGAATACATTTTGATCTAAAACTAAAAAGTTCAGTACCCCTTCTTTTGTTTTTGCAATGTTTTCCTGTTTTTGTTTTTATCAGACAGCTCTTCCCATAGTCCATTTTTCTCAGAAGTGTGCTTCGACTGTTTCCAGTTAACTCTGTGGATACTAAACCTTTAAAACATATACAGCAAGTAATGCATAGCTATAAATCAGCAGCATGGAAGAGAAGATACCCCTTTAATAGCCCAAACCGAAAGCACTGGAAATACAGAAAGCTGGAAGGAGAAAAAGGGAAAAAAATATCTGGCAGTTAGCACACCAGGTTAAGGCTGTAAGAGATAGCTGCCCCTGGTACAGAGTTTGATTCCCTCAGCTCTTATTTGCCTCCTATGCAACCTTGATCTATTACCTAACTAGACAGTACTTGGGGACAAGTAAGAATTAAGACTATGCCCCTCAATGGTCCACTGGACTGCAAGCTCAATAAGCAATTATGAATAAAAAGGCTTCCTAATAGGATTTCAGGTATGGTAGAGGGATGTGGCTTTGGGATGTCTCTCAAGGCACTTTGCAGTATGTAGAAAAACTGATGCTACTGTGAGGAGCTTGTGCTTCAAAATGTTTTTTTTTTGTATATAGATTACCATGGTTAATTAAACTGAGGGGTGTGGGAGATCTAGAGGGGGGGGGGCAGTGTCCCCATGTTGCAATGACAACATGTTTTTGGTTTAGTGCAGGTACCATTTTTTCTCTGACACCTAGCTCATGACTGAAATTACTCTTTCTGAAAAGTGCAATTCATTCCCAGCAATAAATGGAGAACAGCTGCAGTCATTCTCATTCATAAGGGAAAACCTTCCACAGACCCATAAGTCAAACCAAACTCATATGGAAAACCATAGATAGACTTATCATGGAACTAATCAGTCAGGACATAGGGAACCTCCAAATACTGGACCTGTCTTAGTTTGGAATCTTCAAGGGCAGGTCATGCTTTCCAAATCTGGTGGAGTTTTTTGAAAAGGTCACCAAAGCAATGGATGAAGGCAAAACAGGATGCAATGCATCCCTTGATCTGACCAAAGATTTTGACACAATTCGACACTCAAGCATAGTAAAAAAGCTAAATAAACTGGGAATAAACGCCTTCATCACCCATTGGATTGCCAACTAGCTCACAGATAGGATACAGGAAATCAAAATAGAGGATGTTATATCCACAAAGAGAACAGTCACCAGTGGAGGACCTCAGGGTTCTGTGCTGGGACCTCTCCTGTTTGGCATCTACTTTTCTGAAGTAAAAGCCAATACCAAAAGGCTCTGGCTGACTAAGTTTACAGATGACCACAAGCTAAGAGCATTAATTGAATCCCCAAATGAATTAGCCATCCTGCAAGAAGGCTTGTCCAAAATAAATAACTGGTACCAAAATCATGGACTGAAACTAAATGCCAAAAAATGTATTATTGAATCCTTTGGGAAGTCATCTATCTAAAGGAACTACCACATTAACAATACACCCCTAAGAGCTGACCCAGTTGTTTGGTATTTGGGAACTTATGTGGACAGTGGCATAATTTTGACCAATATGTGTCCATTGTTGTATGAAAGTCCATCCATATTGAACAGCTTAAGAAAAACGGGATTGTGTCTGGATCTAGGGATGTCATTGCCTCCCTTTATTCAGCCCTCATTATGCCAGTCACTGAATATAATTCCCACTTTGGCATATATCTGTCCAGACATATGTAACAACTGGAACACCCACCGAGATACCTTGCTAAAAGGATAAAAAGCCTTAACGGCATGTCTTACATGGACCAACTCAAAGTCCTGTCACTATACTCAGTATCCAACAGACTGCTATGAGGTGACCTGTGTCTAGCATACAAGGCACATGGAAGAGCACCTGACCTATTACTGATGGATTTGCTGCACATAAAAAAGCTAAATGGCATTAGAAATATTTGGTGTAGGGATATAAACCTCCTCTGCAACATTAACAGGTATATCTTGCAGAAGACACCGCTGTTCTGGAACAGACTCCCCATCCACATAAAACAAAGTTCATCCCTGTCAATATTCCAGCTCAACTTTGATCTATGGATGGGAAACAGAAAATTTACTCCAGGACTGCCCCCTCTACTACTAAGAGACTGCTCCTAAACGCTTTATCCCATGCATGGGTCCCCTCTAATTATTAATGGTATGATCATAGTTATTCGTATTATGGAGTAATATATAAATAGCAACCATTGAATGGGTATAGCCAATATCTAACCAAATGGGGTAGGATAATTCGAGCACAAAAAGGGAAACTGGCTAGACTTAAAATGGCCCTCAAGAGCAGTTACCCTAATAATTAGGTTTATAGGTTCATAGGTTGGTACTAGGCTATCGGCCCTAGAGCCTATACAAACCTAGCCATAACAATTCCCTGGATATTTCGTCCCACAATATTTACTTCCCTGGACCCCTGTTTAGCAGGGCGACTGACGTGATCCCTGGGGGTCCCCGGGGACCTATGAATCTATAAAAAAGTAGGCAGGTTTGTTAAAATGCATTTTGTATTTCCATGCCATCCTCCCTATTGCTGCAGTATTTGCAAGCTGTGCTTACTGCATTGGTTTATAATCAGAATTAAATATGGTTCTAAGGAAATACTGCATTATTCAACACATCAAAAGCATCAGATCATCTGGGGGAAGTAGGGAAGTGAGAATTTTCCAGAGGTGAGGAAAGAATTCTATTGCTATGCCTGGGAAACATGACTTAGATGCAAAGATCTGCACAGAAGAACAAAATGATTGACTTCAACAATTGGCTAAGCTTCTGGTGTCATTCTAAGGGGATCCAGTATCTGTCTGCCTGGGACAACATGATTGACAGACCACGATGCTTTGCCAGAGATGGTCTGCACTTGTCGCCTCTGGGATTCAGGTTACTGGCTAAGGCTCTTGCCACCCCTATAGTGCCTTTTTTAGGCAAAGTTCAAAGAACAAAACCACCACTGTAACAGGTACAAGCATGCAAAATCTGAAGGTAATGCTACTCAATGCTAGAAGTCTGAACCTCAAAATGCACTCTCTCGAGGCACTCCTAAAAATGGAGAACATTGATATCTGTGCAGTAACTGAGACCTGGTTCAAGGGTCCAGAGAGCACCCCTGCAATACCAGGCTACAACTCTTACCACACTTTTCGGCCACCAAAGCAGGACTGAAACACTAAAGGTGGAGGAGTGTCAATATTCACCAAGGATATTCACACCACCAGGCTAGTTGCCCAACACAATGCGTCTGAAATTCTCCAGGTGCAACTAACACTAGGTAAGACTGCAATCCATATTGTAGCTTGCTACAGATCCCCCACCATACCCCAAGATTCTCACTACACCTTTCTAAACATACTGGAAAATATTAAGATAGAACCAAACACCCTAATACTGGGTGATTTTAACTACCCTGCCATTAACTGGGAAAGCTACTCATGTACCAACATCTTTGCCCAACGGTTCTTGGAATTCATAAATTCCAATGCCCTGGATCAACTAATCCATAGTCCCACCAGGGGTCCAATATCCTAGACCTGGTCATTACCAACATGGGAAATCGATGCTCCACACCTATGGTCACCCCCTTGTTAGTCACGTCTGACCATAAGCTAATCACCCTTAACATCCACATCCCACCCCCCCCCCCCAGTAAGGAAACCTCCATAAAAAACTTCTCCAAAGCTAACTTCATGCTACTCAAGTCAGAAGTGACAAACTTCATGACACCCATGCAGACAGGAGCTGAAAGTTCAACTGCTGAATCCTACACTAAGGCACTGTACGAGCACATCCACTCATGCATAAATCGTGCCATCCCAAATAGAACCAAGATGCTCTCATCCAAAAAAAGAAGCCAATCTGGTGGACCCCTGCCATAAACAAACTTTACAACAAAAGGAAGAAACTGTTGCAGAAAAGAGGAAAATCCCAGGATGCAAAAAACGTCCTTACCAGCCTCAGTAAGAAACTGAGATCCCTCATAAAATCCTCCAAAGCTAGTTATGAAAATAAAATTGCCAAAGATTCCAAAGACAACAACAAGGCATTCTATAACTATGTCAAGAATCTAAATGGCAATGCTCAGATCTGCTCTGAGCTAAAACAGAATGGCATTAAATATACTGATCCCAAGGATATTGCCAATATCCTGGCAGATCGATTCAGTGCCACCTTCATCCCCCTCTCACCCCCTAAATGGCCCATCTCAATACCGGAAGATTGCCAAATTCCAGTAATAACGGCCACACAGGTAAAAAATGCACTCTCCAAAGCTAAGAATACAGCATCCATGGGACCAGATGACATCCCGGGCTGTGTACTACATGAACTACAATATGAACTGGCACCTCACCTAAGTGTCATGTTTAATCATAGCCTCACCTCAGGTTTCGTGCCCACTGAGTGGCGCACAGCTACAGTTATCCCACTCCACAAGGGGGGATCCACCTTGGATCCCGGAAACTACCATCCCATCAGTCTGACAAGCCTTATCTGCAAGGCCATGGAGCGTATTATCATAGAACTTATAAACAAAGACATTGGCAATCTTCAAACACTAGACCCCACCCAGTTTGGGTTCGTGAAGGGCCGATCTTGTCTCCTGAACTTGATTGACTTCTTTGAATCAGTCTCCAAAGCCATGGACACGGGTAAGGTGGTCCACACAGCCTATCTAGACCTTGCCAAGGCCTTTGACAACATCCCCCACTCTGGAATCATACATAAACTTACTAAGTTGGGCATTAATCCCTACGTCACCCAATGGGTTGCTAACTGGCTTACTGATAGAACCCACACTGTAAAAGTAGCCAACTCCAAATCCAGCTCCAGACAAGTGACAAGTGGAGTACCTCAGGGTTCAGTCCTGGGACCGCTCTTGTTTGGCATATACTTCTCTGAAGTACAGGCCAACACTAAGGGACTCTGGATAACAAAGTTTGCAGATGACTGCAAACTGGGAGCCATTATTGAATCCCCAAATGATGTGGATACTCTACAAAAGGGCCTTACAGAAACAGATGCTTGGTGCCAGAGCCATGGGCTCAAGCTCAATGCCAAGAAATGTATAGTTATCCACTTTTGGGAAAAAACATGTATCCGCGAATTACCATATAGGTGGCAGTACACTAAACACCGAAAGTTTGATAAGAGAGTTAGGGACACAGGTGGACAGTGGTCTCACCTTCAATAACCACATCACCACAACAGTCAGGAAATCCTTCTATGTGGCACACCTCATCACTAAGGGCTTTTCATCCAGAAAAAAGGAGGTCATTGTCCCACTGTACTCATCTCTCATTAGACCCATTATAGAATACAATGCCCCGTTTGGTATGTACCTCTCAAGATATCTGCAACAACTGGAAAGGCCACAGAAATACCTCACTAAAAGAATCACAGGCCTAAAGCAGATGCCCTACACTGACCGCCTTAAAAAACTCCAGCTATACTCTGTTGCATATCGTCTACTCAGAGGCGATCTTTGCTTAACATACAAGGCCATGTCAAACCCAGAGCTGTTGGACATGCTACACTTAAAGAAATCCCAATCCCTCAGAGCCACACGCTCCAGGGATCTAAACCTTGTCATTGCAATAAACAAAACATGCTGGAGGGATAGGTTCCTGACCCAGAGACTCCCCAGACTCTGGAATAGATTGCCCATACATGTCAAGCAGAGTGCCTCTTTGGTCCTCTTCAAAAGGAACCTTGACGATTGGATGGGAGAAAGGAAATTCACCCCGAGGATCATGTCAGTCGCCCTGCTAGACAGGGGTCCAGGGAAGTAAATAGTGTGGGAAGAAATAGCCAGGGAATTGTTATGGCTAGGCTTGTATAGGCCCTAGGGCTGATAGCCTAGTACCAACCTATGAACCTATGAACCTTCAATATAAACACAGATGACAAGTGTTCATCTAGGCCTCATGTGCAGTAGACAGACCCTATCTCCGTGAAAATTCAGACAGCATGAACAAAGGGATGGAATTAAATTAATGTAGGATTCACACCAGAAGCTTTGTAAACAGAGAAAAAGTAAGGAATTTAATATACATGTTCAAACTAAAGAGGCTGAGAAGGATATGATAGAAACCTTCAAATTTAACAGGAGGAATATCAGAGCTAATACAAGTAGTACACTTCAGATGAAGGAGCACAGAAGCAGGCATCACAGCTTAAAAACTGAGGGAGGTTGCTTAAAGCAGTGTGAAGAAGTGATTTACCCTGTTTGCACCTGTAGTGTCTATCATGACCTGTAGGGTCATGCACGATGATAAATCATTCAGCTCCATCAGACGCTGTGGGTATTCTTTCTAGCACAAGTGCCACTAAGCCAGGCAAAGCTGTATGGTTTACAAACAGTAACTTTTTCTGAGCATTTTTGGAAAATTCATTTTTGTTTTTCCTGATTTCAAATCACTGCCTCTTTAAGCTGACATTTCCTTTATCATAAAATACAGATCTGTTCACAATAAATTATTATTTAGGGAGAAAGAGTTGACCATGTTTTACATGGCTGAATTTGGTATTTGACACCAAGCCTCAAAAGTCATGCCCGTCAGATTAATATTCATGCCATTTAGCACAATATTTAATTACCATGCCTGCATTAAGGAAGCACTAGATTAATAAATAATATTTTACCGGTGGGAATGCAAGAAGCTTGCCATTAAGTGTACCTAAGCACATAGTATTTATTGCTAATGCCACTCAAGTGAATTTATTTAAATGTCAGGAAAATGCTGTAGGCAGCTTTAATTGCTCTTTGACCAGTATTTTTTTTTCATATGAAATATATTTTAAAAATTAAATGTTCATTGCTATTTGATAATTTTCATGGGTTACATGTTGGATTCTCAAGCAGAAGTCTAAACAGCTATTTTTTTTTTAATAATAACAGCCAGCTTCAAACACTGTAATGGTTTTCTGTAAGAACTCTTCCTTCAGGTTGGCCTCTGTGCTGCATTATTAGAAGTTATTGTCGGTCTGCAGAGATGTCATGGCATTTGATTTCACAAAAGCCAGAGTATTACAAACTCACTGAACTTTTCCCTTTTTGTCTCATCAATACACTTCTTAACTATTGAATCTTAAAGGTTCAGAATGCCAGAACAACCACGAGGAATGCACAAGAGCTGCTGAAAAAACATTAGCCCCGAACTACGAACTACACTTTGGAAAATCTAATTCAAGTCCTTCCAGCCTTATCAAGTGACTTCAGTGGTGGACCCAAGCTCTGAGCCTGATGTGTTGCCATTTCTTCCATCTCAACATACTCACATGCACAAAGCTAATTATGTTTTAGGAAGCCACCAGCAGGTTTCATGTTTTCAGGAAACATTCTCCATTTTCTCACCATGGAGGAAATTAATGTGATTGCAATAGGACTAATTTGTTTTTTTTTTGTTTTTTTTTTTGTGTGCAGACTGTAAGTTCTCTCTATGTCTGTGTAGTTTTTTCAATGCATTCACACATACATTATCAGTCTCTCTCTCTCTCTCTCTCTCTATATATATATATATATATATATATACACACACACATACACATATATACAAATATATTTATATATGAGAATTGTCATAATAGTTATGGTCTTAACTACACAGATAAAAGGTACAGGTTTTGATTCGGACTTCTGGCTATTGGCTATGCTTGTAATAGTCTAAAGACCGATAGCTAAGTAATTACCTATGAATCTGTGTATATGCATGCATGTATATAGATAGATAGCTACAGCTAGATATATAGATATATAAATACATACATACCTATATATATATATATATATATATATATATATATATATATATATATATATATATATATATATATATATATATATACACACACATACACATATATATAAATATATTTATATATGAGAATTGTCATAATAGTTATGGTCTTAACTACACAGATAAAAGGTAAAGGTTTTGATTCGGACTTCTGGTTATTGGCTATGCTTGTAATAGTCTAAAGACCAATAGTTAAGTAATTACCTATGAACCTGTGTATATGCATGCATGTATATAGATAAATAGCTACAGCTAGATATATAGATACATAAATACATATATATATATATATATATATATATATATATATATATATATATATATAGTTGCTGTTCAGAATGTAGACATTCAGACAGGCACTGTCAGAATATAGATGGGTCAAACTGTAGACAATTCTGAGTGTAGACAGAGGTAAGTGGGTGAGGATTAGGGCTGGGAATGTATTTATGCAAGGGTTAGGTACAGGATAGCTTTAGTGTTGTGCATGCTTGTTGATTGGTACGTCTGAGCTTGTGTTGTGTAGTTGTAGTGTTACAGAAAGTTTTTTCCAAGCTAAGATATAAGGTTATGGTTAGGTACAGGGTAAGAGTTAGTATCAGTATGGATTACTGAGGAGGTGCAGGGAGAGATCTCTTCTCAAAGTTGAAGAGCTAAAAAAAAGCTCTTTTCTTTAACAGAAAAAAACTAACAATCTGCTAGCTACAATTGCTACCACACACTGCCACAGTAACCTCACACTAACAACTCCAGCACTTCAGTCATACTGTAAATAGAATATTGACATTCTTGCAGCTTCGTAAATCTGTACTTACACACCAATGGTACCTGCTGATCACACCACCACACCCCCAGGGACAGCTTGCACCCCAAGCTGCCACACCTTCACAGTCCCCTAGTCAGCTTAGAGTAGCCACTCATTTTTCAGAAGTAGAAGTAAACCATAGTCCCCAAAAAAATCCATGCAGGCACTTTTCAACACGTGAACTTCACAATGACAGGAAGTCAAAACTGACCCACAATCTAGGAGGCAGAGATCTCATGACTGAGACACCACGCAGCCTATTAAAACACAATAATAGAACAAGCACCACAGAAGTGTGGCAAAACAGCAAAATTAGAAGAACACGTGCATGCTCTGCACATAAGAGTGGCAAGCATATGGTATTCAGTTAACCAGCACAATATTTTAATGTATGCATCTCACCTTCAATATCAACAAAAAGCTGTGGCGGCCTGGCACAGTGTAAGATTAATTGATATGATTCGTAAATGGCGTCTGAGCATGACAACATAAGTTTACAGATTCATATGTGTATATATACAAGGCATATTATCTAGAAAACCTTTAGCAGCCTCGCCCACTACAATTTATTTACTTCCCCCAAACTGTAAGGAGCTAAGGGGCCAGACCCAGGGCAAATGTACTGTTACCCATCCATTTGTCCAAGTTGTAGGTCTAGTGAGTACGGGGAGCTACTTTGTTCAACATGGACAGAGAGATTATTCCAGTTTATTTAATGTCAGTGAATTACATGTTAAACAGCAGTTATCTCAGAATGGAGCAGTTGGGGACACCACTAGTGACAAATCTTTTAGGGAAAAAGGTTGACATACACCTTGACTCGGTTATGTCTATACCAGTTTTGTTATCTAACAAGTTACCTATGAGAGAATATTTGGCTATTTGACTTTATCAATAGACTCAGAATTTGGGATAGTTTCAAAAGCCTTGTCTAGGTCTAAATAGGTTGTGTGTAGCAATTTACTTTATCTAGAGCTTCACTGACCTTTTCAAAAAGTCAAGTCAAGTTAAGTAGGCGGGCTGCATTTCTGAGAGTGGGCAGGCTGTGTTTCTGACAGTAGGCAGGCTGCATTTCTGACAATAGGCAGGCTGTGTTTCTGGCAGTAAGCAGGCTGTGTTTCTGACAGTAGGCAGGCTGTGTTTCTGACAGTAGGCAGGCTGCATTTCTGACAGTAAGCAGGCTGCATTTCTGATAGTAAATAGGCTGCATTTCTGACAGTAGGCAGGCTGTTTCTAACAGTAAGCAGGCTGCATTTCTGACAGTAGGAAGGCTGTGTTTCTGACAGTAAGCAAGCTGTGATTCTGACATTAGGCAGGCTGCATTTCAGACAGTAGGCAGGCTGCTTTTCTGACTGTAGCAAGCTGCGTTTCTGATAGTAAGCAGGCTGTGTTTCTGACAAAGACTAATTGGTTTAGGTCAGTGAGGTCGTAGGTTTTCAATATCATAGTTTATTAATTCCATGATGACATGTTCCATTGCCTTACAAATGAGGATGGTGAGGCTAATCAGTCTGTACTTTACAGGATCAGTGGTTGGATCACCCTCATTAAGGGAAACCATAAGAACTTTTTTTCCAAGATTCAGGTATATAATTAATAGAAAAGATGAGATTAAACAGGTTCACAAGGCAGTCTATAAGGTAGGATTTTCATAATAAAAAGGAAACAGTCTGGTACTTTATCTTGGGAGGCACACGTGAATAATTGCTTCTCATTTAATTGGCATGTGATTATTTGAACCCACAGTATTAAGAATATTGAGATGTCCTTAGTCAAAACCCTTACACTCTCAAGGTCACAAAATAAAATAAAACTTTTTGTTTTTTTCCCTAGGATCAAGGCCCCTTCATCCCCACACCCCTGACTTACAAATATATATAGAGAGAGACAGACAGAAGGAGATGGGGGGAGACAGATACACACACACACACACACACACACACACACACACACACACACACACACACACACACACACACACTAACACTGACATCAGACAAACTTGGAGAATAAAGAAAAAGTGCAGAAAATGTAACATTCACTTTCTCCCTCTTCCTTGAGTCCAGCTGCCATGACAGGACACCTGATTTGTTTTAAGTTCTACTTTCTGTGCCTCAGTCTCATATCCAGTGACAAGCAGTAGGGCTGCTTATGTGGACCAGCTTGTGTTTTTGATCATGGTGGGGGTGGGGTTGCTAGTTGGATGCTTTGAGCAGAAAAGCATGTAGGAGACAAGGGTGGGGTTTGAAAAAGTGTGTCCACTTGTACATTTGCGATTTCATTGGGGTCAGAGTGGTGGTACCCTTTGATATTAACTCAGTGCAATGTTGAATATTGCTTCTGAGATTCTTACTATAGGTGAAGAAAGTCTTATAACTATCTGTGGTTGTGGCAGTAATATATAGGTTATACTTAACCTTACCAGTCTTTATCTTTTACCTTATTTAATTTCTTAATCTCATTGTTATTTGTGGAGTGGATGGTTTAAATTTATTAATTAGGGCTAAAAACTTTTTCCTTCTCTTATTATAAACCTGTTTATGCAGGGATTCACCAAAAGGGTTTATTTCTGGACAAAGGACTGCACTGATGATGTGCAAGGACAAACGTTTCTCTAAAGGATTTTAGATGGAAGTAGAAATTGGTGGCATAATCATCCCATATAAATAAGAAGTCCTCATAAACTGATGAACTTTTACATCTCATTAGGTCAGATCCTGGAGTGAGGAAGTTTGCTTTGGAGATGTCCCTGACAGTGGGATTCCAAAAGGGCATTTTAAGTTTGTTTTTTACAGAGAAAACTATGCCCAGGTGGTCAGATGTAACTGAGGAGGGTAGAAGAGAACTATAGGTGTGCTAATTTCTTGCACTGTATTTGTAAGAAAGGAGCTAATAGATATGAATTCCTGTTTGGGGAGAAAATTGACTGGTCAGGTGTTTAAGCATCGATGATGTCTATGAATCGTTGTGTTTATTTGTACTGTATGCTTTCCAATATGTGCAGAGATAACTAATTTCACCCAGAATGATTGTGTTTGGTTCAACAGTTAGGGATTTTATTTTGCCGAAGATGAGTTCATAGGAAGCAGACATCATGAGTGTGTTCTGTAAACTGGCAGTATGGTCTGGCTTCCTTAGTGGCAAATGTGAACTGCTTTACTGACCCTTAGCTGTGTTGAGAACTGTTATGTGTTTGCTGGGAGAGATGTGATTGTGTTTCTCTACATGCACTATTATATTGCCTATGATGTCTAGGGCACTTTGAGAGGATTTTTTTACTACCTCAACATATATATATATATATATATATATATATATATATATATATATATATATCTAGAGTTGTAGATGTGAAATAGTGAAGCAATGTGCGATGAACATGAGTGTGATATGGTTGGATGGATGTGTAATGAGCACTAGCAACCTGGGCATGTGGGGGACATAAGAGGTTAGTCTCCAATTTATGCATGATTTTGCACCTCTATGTCAGGTAAAAACAGAGGGTTTGCCAATGAGCATTTGGTATTTTTTACACTGTCTGCCATGTACCTAATGCTACAGAAGGGGTATAAACAGACTGTGGTCCCACAGTGTCTGAAATTGAATGGGGGCATAAATACAATACGTTTGGGGTATTATGTTAGCTAAGCTATACTGAGAGAAGTTTAGGTAGTTAACGATCGTGTGCAGCGGTTTTCACTTATGCAAAGAATGCAGAACAGTTGCTGCCCTCATAAAGTTGTAATTCACCTTTTGGGATATACAAAAGTCAAGAAAAATAAGTATTCTGTTATTTTTGTATTTATAGCTAAAACATAAAGCATTCCCTGTGCACTTGTGAAATGCTGTGTGGGACTATGTAATCACGATTAACACAGTGATGACTTGAGGTCAGGGTTATAGCTATTTCCTATCTATCCAGTCTTCTGGGAAATTAAACAGAACAAAAACTAATTAAGCAGCTAAAAAACTAAAATCAAACATAGGCCACTCAAAATTCCTAATATTTAACAAATACACAGTCATTTTAGTTTTAATGTTAGATCCAGCTAGTAGTTGCAATATCAAGAAAAATAAAAAAAAGATTTATCCATTTCCCCTTGCAAATTACATGTTCATTTAATATGGGAAATAGGTATGTCAATCTTAAATGATGGCAACAAACAAAATTAATACCTTAATTCCTGTTCTCATGGGTGGAAGCTTTTTAGCTTCTATCCCCAACTACATGTTACAAAGAAATGCCCATCAGAGACTTACCTCCAAACAGATTACAGTGTCTGCCAAGACAGTGTTGACTTTTGGCTGGACTATTTTCACATAAAATCATTATTTTGTGTGAGAATAAGAGTAAAAGAGCCACTAAACACAAGTGAATGTCTTGAAATGGCAAAAACTGAATGCAGATGACACGTTCAATTTCATCAATATGTAAATTACGTTTAACTGTTACAAGGTAAAACAAATGATGCAGAACCATATCCCAGTAAGAACAAAACATTCAATGCAGCTTAGTAAAACTCTAGACTGAACATTATAATGTTCCAAATACAACATAGGCAAGCAGCTACACTGTTTTATCACACAAATAGTAAGAAGCAAAATGTTATAGGCATACATCCCAGAAGCTTATAAAAGTATTATCTGACATTTTATGTGATTATGGGCCAATGTTAAAACTGAAATGTGAGTAGTTCTGATGGATGCAGTACTATATGGGCAAACAGTTACATTATGAAAGTGTTCACAGAAAGATATGATTAGAAACAAGAAGTGATATGACTATGTGGGCAAACAGTTACATTGTGAAAGTGTTCACAGAAAGATATGATGAGAAATGACAAGTGATACGACTATATGGACAAACAGTTACATTGTGAAAATGCTTACAGCAAAATATGGTTAGAAGAAAGTTATTGTGCAGTCTAGGAGCAAACAGTCACAGTGTGAAAGTGGTCACACCAAGAAATTGTCAAAAATGACAGGCATTGAATAGGCAAACTGTTACAGTGCAAATGCGTTCATAAGCAATATATGATTAGACACAAGTTATAGACACTCTGCGTGCTAACGGGTACAGGCACACAATCTACAGATCAGACCCCTAGTTTGACCTGTTTGCCCTCTACAGAACAATTAGTCACAGATGGTCTGCAGCCATCCATGCAACCAGCCAGGTCGTGAAAAAAATTAACTTTTTTTGCAGTATAGAAGTGACTTTCTGTAAGCATTTTTCCTGATCCAAAACATTTTTTAAAGGTGATACATCAGTTTAACCACTTCTTTATCGAGGCTCAGAAGTGGCCGGTAACCATTTGAAATATCAGGATCCACTTTATGGAGTCCTATAATGCTGAGACTGAATGGCTGAAAAACTGATTTACATGTACTTTCTGAGACAGCCATTTCTCAGAATGTTCCCATTTATTGGAGGTATAGCAATCTCAGAGTTAGTATAGTGAAGTTCAGAGGGGTCTTGCCTCCCACATCAAGGGGTACATAGGGGCTTGCCTGCTGTAAAAAACAATTTAAAGGAAAACAGAAGGGGTCAGTCTTGGCTCTTCTCCTGCATTTTCAGCTTTTTTTTGTGTTATGAGTGCCAATGTTTCGATGTGGAGTCCAAGTGGTCAAGTCAGACATAGTTTGTTTGCCTGCTGCAAATGACTTCACATCCTTTAACTGAGTGATGAGGCAGAGTAATTAATTCCTTGATGTCAGTGCACCGTCTTACTAAGGTGTGACTAAGGCTCAGTCAAACCATTTTTTCTGCGCCTGGGATTCAGAAAGGTTTATAAAAATGTGGAACCCATAACTTCAAATGTTACTGCATCATTGTAAGCCTGAGCAATTCATAGACTGCTGTCCCACTGCAGTTTTACTCTCTCTATTTCAGATTTTTTTTTTTCAGAATGTGAGATGGACTGTTTTACTGGTGAAGCCATATGTAAATGTGATGGTCCAAGAATGCAGCTAATGTGAATTAGACATCTGCTCTCTGAAAAATGGTGTTGGCTGCAGAATAATGGGAGGTTTTCTTATGGGAGAAAAAATTTTACTCTGTCTTTTGACAGTGTACTCCCATTCACCCCTACAGCAATGGTCACAGCTGACCATACAACTACATGTAGATATATGTGTTTGGACGCACACGCGTTTGTGTCTCTGTACATGCATGTGTTTGGGTGGAAGATAAGTACAGGAAAGTAATTTCTGTGTGAGAGAGAGAGAGAGAGAGAGTGTGTGTGTGTGTGTGTGTGTGTGTGTGTGTGTGTGTGTGTGTGTGTGTGTGTGTGTGTGTGTGTTTGTGTGTGTGTACATGCATGTGTTTGGGTGGATGCCCTGCAGGAGATAAGTACAAGAAAGTAATTTCTATGTGTGTGTGTGTGTGTGTGTGTGTGTGTGTGTGTGTGTGTGTGTGTGTGTGTGTGTGTGTGTGTGTGTGTGTGTGTGTACATGCACATGTCTGGTTGGTTGCCCTGTGGGAGGTTAAGTACAGGAAATCATGTGTGTGTGTGTGTGTGTGTGTGTGTGTGTGTGTGTGTGTGTGTGTGTGTGTGTGTGTATGTGTGTGTGTGTGTGAGTTTGTGCACATATTTACAGGGCATGAATGTAGCTGTATAGATATATATGTGTATGTGTGTGTGTGTGTGTGTGTGTGTGTGTGTGTGTGGGTGTGTGTGTGTGTGTGTGTGTCTCTGTGGCCGCATGCATGCATACACATTAGCATTTGTGAGCATTTGTAAGGCTTGATGTGGCTCCATAAACGTTGTGTGTGTGTGTGTGTGTGTGTGTGTGTGTGTGTGTGTGTGTGTGTGTGTGTGTGTGTGTGTGTGTGTGTGTGTGTGTGGGTGTCCATACATGTGCGCATGTTTGTGTGTCTAAGGGTGTCGGGTGTGTGT